>NC_064631.1:62236926-62539956 GCF_023864275.1 Schistocerca cancellata | reverse complement strand
AGACACTTCCTACCAAGAAGTCCTCAATCAATAACCAAGTCATGAAATTTATTTGATTCCCCATTCGCTCATACTTTACTTAACAAATGTTGTAGTGAGACAAGTGCTTTTTGAAGATCAGGAAATATTACACTCAGTTAATCTCCTTGATCTATGGATTTCAGGTTGTCACATGGGAAAAGTATTGACACCAGTGATACTGGATGGTAATTTTGTGGATCATTTCTCCTATCCTTGTTCTAAAAAAGCTACTTATCATAATAGTTTGTTTGAGCGATCTATGGTGTATTATGGTCAAAAGAGGGTCTAATTAAACCTCAAATTCTGTATAGAATCTAATAGACATCAACTACGATTCTGTGTATGCGTCACATAATAGCACATTGGTAATGTCATGTTTACTTGCAGAGTAATGTGCAATACAGGACCTAGCCTATTTAGCCTCTTCACTCTCTGGTGGTCTTCCCGCCTTCACATGCCCCACTGATAAGTTCTGCATTTCTTAACATCAAATGGAAGACTGTTCCAGGTCTTAGGGGGATTACCATCCCTCGTATTATCCTCTTATGGTTGAGAAAAATCAGCAAGAAAGCCCATTAAGTGGTTCATCTGTTGAGGTGCCACCCTAATTATCTCAAATCCTGGTTGGCCAACCGACTCACTTTTGCAACTGGTGAGATCACTTGCACAGATGTGATGAGTGCCTGTGCTTCTCACCAAGAGTGGACTGGAGATCATCTGCCACCATACCCATCCTGTGGTGGCCAACCTGGCATCCAGACAGAGAGACAGGGCATGTGCAATACCTGAAGTGTAGCTGCTCCTTTGCAAAGCTTCATAGATCACCACCTCCTGCTCTTGTTTCCTAATAGGAGACTTTAAGGGATGAAGAGACAAAGGAGGAACACAGTAGGCACAGCAAGACTTTGACATCACAGTGGAGCATCATCTCTGAACATCTGAAGGAATTTACAACCATTTGGGGCAGAGGACAGTGTGTTTCCACCAGAGGACAGCATAACACAACCTATACAACCTGTTGACACTGCCATTTTTGGAGCATCTAACAGGGCTTCCTGCTTGTGCTCCGTTTCTCAGCTTTGGACAACGTTATCAGTCTATGCTGGGGATCCACCTTCACCCCCGTAGGTCTAGTCCACATGTGCTAAAGGCAGTAGGCTTGAGGAAGGAGGTGAAGACCTGGCCACCTCAGTGTTCTCGAAGCTGCCATGAGAGGTGGATGTGGTACTGATCATAGTTTACCAGAGTCGTTGTTGCCTTCAGGAGGAATCATGGGAGCTGTGTATATTGACTTCTAGATAACACCCAATACTCTGGGGCTTGTGGACTTCTAAGTGGACCTCTTCACCAAGAAGCTAATCTCTGTTGCTGGCTCCATCAGACCCTCAGGAGATCAGCATTTGTTTGCTGGGTACAAGTTTTGTGAACCCAGGGATTGTGAGAATGGGACAAAGCTCTCTGTCTCGAGATATGTTGTTCACTGATGATACACATCACTGTTGAGGTTGAACAGTCATTTAGTGGGCAACATTTGGGGAAAGTGCAACACCTCAATGGTGTAAGGCTTACTGAGGCAAGTGGGTCTCTCTGAGTAGACCCTTACTTCCCTAGCTGCTCATGAAACCAAGATGGAATCCTTGAGATCTTCTCCTCCTCCCAGCATGATGGCTGTACCAGTTGGGAGTACTCACACCTATTCATTCAAACGAATGAGGGAGGCTAGTCCTTCTGATAGTCAACATGTGTTTGGTAATGGGGCTGAAGCAATCATAATCATAATGTTTTTTAAGTGATCAAGAGGAAGAAGGGGATGCTTGAAAAACCCGTCTATATTCATAAAGGCTTAGAAGGGTGTGTTGGCACCTTAAAGTCTATCAAGTGATTGTGAAATAGTTATTTACTGGTGTAAACTAACAGTGCAAGGCAGGTGGAACTACTTAGGAAGTCATAAAAATTTGCTGATTGTGACATAATTGTTGAGTTGCATAACTCAGTTAACTCTAGCATGGATGTAGTCACACACCATGACATTAGGGAAACAGATGTAACAGAGCTGAAACAAGAGTGGGTATTAAAGAGAATAATGGACGTGGAGCAAAGGACATAGGAATAATGAAGAAACTGAGACTGGTGAAGTGACCTGTGGCAGTGTGGAGAGGAAGGCCATGAAGCTGGGACTCACTATCCGTCTCCAGCTGTCTGTTTTAACTGCTCTGAGAGCAACCCAGTCTGGAGCCAAAACTGCCGTGTTCTTTGCTGAGGAACTCAAAATTCAAGAAATAGGCAGCTACGACAGAAGAGACCAGCGATGTTCTCGCATTGAGCATCAGGAAGGCATCCCAAAGGAAAATGCCTCAGAATTCCCACTTTCCTCAAAGCAGAGTGCCTCTCAATACCCTCTTTACCCCTCGCCCTTGAGGGAAAAGATCTCAGCATTCAGGTCAAAAGCTGTCCCTGGCATCATCAAACATCATTCTCATGTGTCTGACTCATGATGAGGACATTGTGTATTTTGATGCCTCATCTTCAGACTCCTCATTTTAAGCAGATTGACGTACCTGTACTTGGATGCTACAACGTACCTGTACTTGTATGCCATCACCCATGCAGGAAAGATGAGCTTACTGGTGACAGGGCAAAAGATGGCGTAGCAGTATTTGTCAAGGTCACTTTCCACTCCTCAGCTGTGCCCTTAACCACAACACTACAAGTGGTTGCTGTTTGGATACTGGCCCATGTTGCACTCATGGTGTGTTCTGTGTACCTGCTACTCCATGAGCCCATTGACAGTGAGATCCACACATATCATCTTAATGAACTAGTCTGTCCCTTCTCCTTATAGGGTATTTTAAAACACTCAGTGCACTATGTGGTTCTAACACCACTTGCCTCAAGAGTCAGATACTTGAGGATCTAACATGCAGTGCAGGTATTACATTGATGAATAGGTGTCAAGGTATACATTTTAAGACCACTAAAGGTTCATCTACAGCCATAGACCTCTCCTCCTGCTTGCCTGTCCTTGCAGACACTGCTCATTGGGGAGTGGACGACAACCTTCATGGCCACACCCTGTCTGGATTCATCTGCCCAATGGAGCAGATGCCGGAAGGAAGCTGCCGACCCAGTTCTTCAGAAAGGCCAACTGGATGCTTTACAGGCAGTTAGTTGTTTTTGAGTAATGCAATGGTGTCCAGGACTGGGTGGATCGCATTACAGCTGTGAACCATGCCACTGGTGCATCCATCCCAAAGTTAGTGGGGATGTCTAGGAGACAATGTGTCCCTTGATGGAATGATTGTTGTTCTGCATCAAGGACAGGAGAGAAGCTATGTGCAGATTCAGTCTGTGTCCTATGGATGCGAATCTTGCACCCTTTCGAATGGCACAACCAAAGACAAAGAAAGTAATTTGGGAGAGTAAGCTCTTGGTAAGACTCCCTGAACTCCATCAGTCAGCATCATTTATTCTGACAGTCAATCTTTCAAAGTTGCCAGACTGTATTGGAGCAGGATTTCTCTGCCTCAAAGTATGATCATATGCCCCAAATCCAATGTGCTACTTGAAGTGCCAATGCTTCGGTCACACCACTATTGGTTGTAATGGTCAGGCTACATGTGGCTGATGTGGCAGCCCAGCACACGAACAGGGTTTCCAGTGCACTGCACCACCTAGGTGTGTTAATTGTTCCCAGACCCATCCTGTTGGGAGCAGGGATTGTCCTGTCTATGCTGAAGAAAAGAAGATTCAGGAAATAAAAGTCACCCAATGTATCTCATACTCTGATGCAAAGAACGCATTTATGACCACTCAGCCACCAATTTTCATCAAGTCTTTCATCTCGGTGTTGGTGCAGCCCGTACAGGTCAGTGTTGGCACCCAGACTATGATTGTTGAGCAGTGCACATCTACTCGTAACTGTAAATGTTGCTGCCAGTCTGCGCTGGTGGTCCCTATCGCTGAAGCATTGAATGTTCCTGAACATAATGTCTGCATAGTCAGCAAACCTTAACAGCTGACATTGGAAGAGATTCAGCTGGGAACGAAGGCCAAATGGCTGAAGTGGTCGCTCCGAAGCTGTCAGACCATGCGACCTTGCTGTTGTCTGATGAATCTGAGGAAGATCATACCATCACTGGTAAGGACATCAAAGTTTGCCTGAGGGTACCATTGAGTCCTCAAGTGATTCCCCCCCTCCCTGCCATATCACCACTATGGTGGAATGAGAAGGGGAAAGACAGAGTGAACCTCCATTGTTAAAATGCCTTCCATACTGCAATGGAAAATCAGTGGGATCAGGACTCATGTGGAGGAACTGAAACTCCTAGCACACAGTGCACCTTGTGCTTGTGTTCACAAGAAACACATTACAGATGACTCTGTGCTACAGGGTTATGCGCTATACCACAAGGATGATCTATTGAGGGAAAGAGCCAAGGGAGGGGTTGCAGTGATTGTCAATAATGCACACTGCTCCTCTGCTCTCCCCCTGGCTACGTACCTACAAGCAGTTGCAGTTAAAATTTGTGCCTGTCAGAGGATTACTGTTTGCTTGCTGTATTTACTTCCACTAGATGTACACTCTGAGGCATTCACAGCTCTTTTGGAACAACCATTTCTCCACCTGGGAGACTTCAGTGCCCATCATGTGTTGTGGGGCTTCACCTCTACTTGCCCTCGGGGTCAGGTTTCGGAGAGCCTCATAATGTCTCATGAGCTGTGCATCCTCAACATAGGTGCTCACCATCATTTCTGTACTGCTACCGGGTCATTCTCAGCCACTGACCTCTCCTCTCCCGTCATTGCAGACTCTGTTCAGTGGGAGGTCACTGACAACATTCATTCCAGCCATTAGGAAGAGTAAGAAACAGTCATGGCAAGCGTTCCTGAATTCCATCAATTGTTTCACTTCCTCTACAGAAGTATGTGAAGCCATCTGGACGATTTTGTGTGAACACAGTCATTTACCAATCACAGCAGTGCTGAAAGAGGGGTGTCTCCAAACAATATCTGGAAACATCGCTCAGATGCTGGCCAAGCATTTTGCAAAAACCACTGCCAATGTAAGCCAGGATCCAGCATTTTGTCTCAACCACGTGACTGTAGAGAGGTGTAAATTGGATTCCAGATCCAACAGTTCTGAGGCCTACAACATGCCTTTTTCTCCATGTAGGAGTTAGAATCAGTACTGACTGATACTTGAGACACTGCACCCAGTCACAACCAAATCTGGTACTGCATGCTTCAACATCTGCCAGCAGGACAAAGGAAATCCTCCTAGCATGTTTTAATCACATATGGTGGACAGGCAACTTTCCCAACTCGTGGAAGGGGGGACAATTCTGATACCTCTCCTCAAACCAGGAAAAAACTGCACACGTCCCACTACTTATTAGAGTATCTCCTTAGGAAAGACCATGGAGTGAATGGTTAACTGTTGTCTAGTCTGGTTGTTAGAGACCAGGCAACTTGTTAGCCACTCTCAGTGTGAAGTACAGAGATTTCAGTCCACTGTCGACAATCTGACGCTACTAGAGATGGCTATTCAGCAGGCTTTCCTACATAAGCATCACTGTATTGCCATATTCTTTGATATCAGTAAGGTGTGTGATACTGCTTTGAGACACTGTATTCTCACACAACTGCATCAGTAGGGCTTTCATGGCCACCTCCCCATCTTTTATACAGTCTTTCCTGTCTAAGCAGTCTTTTTGGACCTGACTTGCTGACACACTGTCAGATTGATTTGAGCAGGCAACTGGTGTCCCTCAGGGCATGTTTTGTGTGTTACCCTCTTTGCCGTAGCCATAAACAGTATAATGTTTAAGGTAAGGAGTCCTGCACTGTACTCCTTATTTGTGGACAATTTTGCTGTTTTCTTTTCCTCCTACAGTGTTGCAACAGCAAGCTGCCAGTTGCAACTTACAGTCCAGTGGTTAGAGGAGTGGGCTGCAAAGATGGGTTCCAGTTTTCTGTGGACAAGTGTGTGTGTTTCATTTTAATCATTCTCGTCAAATTTTTAATTTACTTGCCTTGCATATGGAGCACACCATGCTACATTTTAGAGTGTCAGTGAGGTTTCTGGGCCTCATTTAGGACTCTAAATTGTCATGGTAGCCATACCTAAGAGACCTGAAAGCCAAAACCTTGAAGGCACTGAATATCTTGAAAGTGCCTTATCCACAGGTCTTGAGGAGTGGACAGGACATGCCCCCTCCAGTTTTGTAGGGTTTTCATGCATTCACAGCTACATTATTGGTGCATGGTGTATGGGTCAGTGAGGCCCTCTTATTTGAAGATTATCGATGCTGTCCACCATGAGAGGACTCGGCTGGCCACAGGTGCTTGTAAGAGCAGTCCTGTACTCAGCCTGTGTGCTGAGGTGGGGGAACTGCCACTTATCATCCATTGACAGCTTCTCATAGTGCATTAGGCATATAAGATCCTGTTGCTCATCCATCTCTGGACTGCCTTTTCTCCAACTGTTCTCGAGCCACAATACTGTTTGGGATACACGTGCAGTGTGTGCTGGAGTCACTCGGTGTGGAGCTAGTGTGACCCCAAATCCTTGGTTTTAACCATCTGCTGTCCTGGTTACCGGAGAGTCCCAGAGTGATTTTAGATTTGATGTGGCATGGGAGACATTTCCCTCCCCCCCTCCCCACCCCCTTTTTTTTCAATGCGATATTTCCTGACATTTTATCTAAGAACCACGACTACGTCACCGTTCATACAGATGAGTCAAAACAGGGGGATTCAGTTGGTTGCTCTGTTGTTTCCCTGGATGGTGTCCTCGAGCTCTGAATATCTTAAGTCTTTACTATGCAGAATTGTATGCAATCTTACAGGCACTTGCTTTCAAGTTCCAAAGTCGTGTGTAAAGTGGGAGGATGAGTGGCTGGAAGTGAATGACAATAAGTTCCATGTCTAAACTCACAACTAGGCAATGACATACCTCCTTCCAGCCATGTCAATGGGATGAGATTCTCCTCACTCACCTTTGCACAGGTCACAGCCCTATGATGCATGACTGCTTGTTCCGGTGAGAGGACTCTGCAGTGTGTGGCACTTGTGGCGTACAGATCACTGTGCGCCACATTTTATTAGACTGCATTTTGTTTTCTGACCAGTGGGCCATGGCTGATTTGACAACAGACCGGCAGCCTAATTTAGGTAATAATCAAACAGATGTGGTTAGACTTTTAAAATTTTGTTAATTGTCCAACATTTTTACCAAAATTGTATGGAGATGGTTTCAATATGTTTACAGGGTGAGTGTCTCACCCATATTTTACTAGGTGGTCAGCCAGTGACATTTTCCTGTGCCTTTTTCCCTGTGCCTTCCTTTTAACCCCTTTGTCATTTTATTCGTGTTTAAGTCTCCTGTATAGCATCTTTTATTATTTCCCACTGTCCTAATGTGTATGATCACATTTTATTAATTTTTTTCCGTGTTCGTTTCTTTTAACTTGTTCAAGGGTGATAATGACCTCGCCATTGAGTGCCCATAAGCACCAAATTCACACACACTGAACTCCATCTGTAGGTCCACATCCACAAGTAAAGTATGGGAAGCCATCAGAAGGATCTCAGGGTGCAACTCAGGATGGCCAATAGCAGCAGTGCAAGTGCAGGGGTCTCTCCGAACATTGCCAACCTCAGTAGTTATCATAGCATTAGCCTGATAAGCTATGGAGGAAAGACACTAGAGTGCATAGCCTGCTGGCACCTGATGTGGGTTCTCAAAACCAGATCCCTACTACTGGGGAAAAAAAACTCACTGATGCAGCTGCCAAGGAGGCTTGCTCTCTTCCACCTCCTGCTGACTGTTCAGTCTCCATGCAGACTGTCATCTCATTTTTGTGCAGGGAGGCCATGCATTGGTTTGAGGCTCAGTGATTGGAAGTGAAGAATAATAAAATACGTTCCATGTGTGATGGTGTGAAGTAGTAGCCTTTACATGGCTTACAGTGGGACAAGTGGCTTCCTCTTACATCAAGCAGCGCCAATATATCATAGATGCAAGACACAACTACTGATATGACATATTTTAAATGAGTGTGTTTTGTATGATGACATTGGGGTTGATGTGGGTCTCCCGCATGACTTGCCTTCTGTTTTAAATGATAATGAGGCAAATGTTGTTCATGTTTTAAGATTTTGTGTGGTGTTTGGAATTCTTGCCAAAATATCAGGTGTGATATTTTAATGCCACAGAGCAGGTTAGTCACTCACTATTTATAAGATGTCATCCAGCCACAGTCATCTATTCCCCCCTTAACCATGTCTTTACTGGTATTTTAGCCATGATTTTATCTAGTTATTGTGTTGTGTGTCATTGAGATTTTACTACTGGCTTTTCTGAAGCTCACCTTATCAAGGTTGTCTTTCAATTCTTGTGGGGGAATGCAACTTTGTTTCCTGTTTTACTCTCATTTTTAATAGACTTTCGCCATGCTCATCAGTGTATTATTAATGCAAGGATGCTGATGACCTTGCTATTTAGTGCCCTCAGTCATAAATCATCACCATCAGTGGCTCCATCAGTGGTCATCTCCTGCTGCAATCGAAGCCAGTCAACTTTGACAACATCTGTAGACCAGTCACAACTGAAGAGTTTGCAGCTTCCTTGCCATCCAGAGGGTTTGCCATTTTGGCCCTTATAACATCACACTGATGCAGCTCCATTGCCTGTCACATGAGATACTGGAGCAGAGCTTAAATGTATTCCTTCTAGAGAGGAAGCCTCCCTCCTCCATGCCCAAACCACACTGCTACCCAACAAGGCTGCCTCGACATCACTTCATTGACTTTCACCCCAGTACAGTTTGTTTTGCGCTTGCTACAGTCTTTCAAAAGGTGCTGACAACTCGTATTTTTCCACGCATGTATGTGCTGTGGATGAGTGTCACCGGGCATTTGTCGCTCGGTATGGGATGATGGAGAACACATTTATCTTGGATCATGCTCTTTCCAATGCTCTCAGTTCATGCCAGTCTGTCACCGAACTTTTCCGAAGCATTTGACTCACTGGACCATGTCACCCATCACCCAGTATTTAGAGTGCATGGCCTGCATGAGGATCGAGTGAGGTGGCACAGTGGTTAGCACACTGAACTCCCATTCGGGAGTATATGGTTCAAACCCATGTCTGGCCATCCTGACTTAGGTTTCCCATGATTTCCCTAAATCACTTCAGGCAACCGGGATGGTTCCTTTGAAAAGGCACAGCTGACTTCCTTCCCCATTCTTCCGTAGTCAGATGGGACCGATGACCTCACAGTTTGGTCCCAACCAGCAACCAACCTGCCTGAAGAATTTACAGAATACATTGAGGGGTGCTATGAGAGCAGCGCGATGGAAATAGTGGGCAGTGCTGGTGAGTCCATGTTTCCAGTTGGGTACATCTCTCCCTTCCAGTTTAACTTGGCTGTTGATACTGTTTTAGGCCTGTGCTGTCACACATCTGAGCCCAGATACTCAGCTGCAGAATCACTGCTGCAGCCTTTGCTGATGACATTCTATTCTTCACTTTGAGAAGAGAAAATCTGCAATCCCTGACTGACACTGCCATTACAGCTCTCTAACACCTGGGTTGCACATTAATGCTTAGAAGTTTTTCTCCCTCATGCAGCTGGCCTCTGGCCACGAAGAAAATGTTGAAGGTAGACAACACCATCACCATCACTGCTGGCCACACCACCGTTCCAACCTTGCGAGCAGAGGAGGCCTTCCATACCTGGGGTTGCAGTTCTCCTCCCCTCAGTCGTGCCTGTTTCTTCAAAGATGTTGCTTCAAGAGGTAGTTCACACACATGCCACCTAATAGGCCACACCACATGGCAACAGGTACAGTGTTGTCTCTGCAATGATGTACCTATTTTTATGTTATGTTTGTTGCTAGTTTCTAACTTTAGATGTTGTTATTAAAATTGTGCCTGTCAATTTTACTGATTTCTATAATAATCCAACATTTCAAAGCAGTCAAAGTTTTACAAATAAACATTACCCAATTAAAAAAATTAAAAACCAACTGATTTAGCACTGTTGCTGTGGCAAACTGGTATATCATTCTTTACTGTGAGCTGGCCGCGGTGGCCGTGCGGTTCTAGGCGCTCCAGTCCGGAGCCGCGCTGCTGCTACGGTCGCAGGTTCGAATCCTGCCTCGGGGATGGGTGTGTGTGATGTCCTTAGGTTAGTTAGGTTTAAGTAGTTCTAAGTTCTAGGGGACTAATGACCACAGCAGTTGAGTCCCATAGTGCTCAGAGCCATTTGAACCATTTTTTTACTGTGATATTAGTAAGAAATGAAAAAAAGGCCATGTTATAACCAAGACCTCACAAACAGTAAAATACCCCAGTTCCCCAGAACTAAAATACTGATATCAGTTTTAACTGGTCAGTTTTTCCCATCCCAACTAAGGACTGTTAATGCTGGCACTGTAGCAAAATATATGAATAATTTAACTTCAAGAATTCATGATGAAAGGAGTGTTCATTACCGCAATAGGAACTAGCTTTTTCTCATGCTGGTGACTTTTATTCATTAGCCTGTCTATTCCACAACACGTTATTGGGCTGTATAACTATTACCCTTTACAATATTTCTGTTGTCGCAGCAGTAACATCCTGATGCTATCCACCATTGCACTCTATATCGATCAGCACGACCTTTTCAAATGAACTCTTGGGTAGTGAGGAACTACTGTCCAAGTCTCCACAACTGTTCAGCTCTAGGGAGCTGTTTAGCAACACACTTTCACATTACAGTCGAGTTGGCAAGTAAATTGCCAGCATCAGTCACAGCACCATGAATGTTAGCAACAACACAGAGTGCATGTTGTACCCACCTGTTTATATGGACTGACTCAATGGGAAAATGCCAACCGCATCATCACTGAGTGAGTTGATGTGTGACTGTCACCCCTCTGTGGACCATACTTGGGTGAACTGGAAAGGTGACCGATCTGCTGTGCACTTTAAAGGCAGAATGTACCTAATGCATGAAACCAGCACTGTGAATGACAACCAGATGGTGATGCAATGAACTGATCCAGTTACCTTCCATGATATGTTATGCATCAGTGAAACCCCATTACACTCGTGACAAAGTTAATCTCAGTGCACATGTGATGACCCAAAATAATACTACCACAATATCAGGTTCATATTCAGTGATTTGTGTTCATTACATAAACATTAATGTTGGATGTCAATGATTTTTGTGTTCATTGTCATGTATTTTGTTCCATTTCTTTGCTGTCTTGTGTCTTACCAATTAACTGTTGATTTGACAAGTTTATACACACTTGTTCTTAAGAATGCCATGCTCACACAAATATTTGTTCTAAATTGGATTGGCATTCTCACAGTACTCATACCGTATTTTCACAGAAACTATTTAGTAAGTTGAAATATTATGCTGTAATGTGCAAAATGTCATTTACTTTCAAGGCAGCTGCTCAAGTATTTACAAACACGGCTAAATTTAAACATAGCATTGTAAGGTTGATATTTTATGTTTTTTCAATGTTACTCAACTTGTGTTCTATGTGTCATTGATTATAAAAGTAATGTATTTTTATAAACAGCTCTTGTGAATTTGTGTCGTCATGACATCCATAAGATGTTTCAGTATTTGCAAAACATGACTAATATCTACATATTTTCTAGATGACATGTATTGTCCATATAATTTGAATTAATATAGATATTTTTTAGTTATGTCATATAAGTCAATCTCGTATCACAAATCTTTTCATCCTTTAATGAAATGAATGAACAGGGAACCACATTTGATGAAAGGCAGAGCAACAGATTTAGTTTTATAACATAATTTGGCTATGACCTTAATAATGAGATTCTTGAGTTTGATCAGCTGCATGCACAGCTTCACTTTTTGGTGGTCAAAAAGCAGCCCGTATCACGGGCGCAAACTACTCTCTCCACACCTTGCAGCAGCCCCCTGCCTCTTAAAAAGAGACATGGCACAGGTCTCTGCTGGTGCCTCAACCACTGTGTGCTCGACTGAAGGATTGGAAATGCTGTTTCTGCAATCGGTAAGGTGAAATTGCTGCTGGGCCCACGATCCTTTGCCAGCAAACAACATTATAGCCAGCTTAAAATGCCTTCATGAACAAACCAAAACCAGGACAACCACTGTTGACAGCTTGTCTTAGTACGCTCCTAATCGTGCAGCACAATTAATAAGAAATTACCGGTGCCTTACTAACATGTGCTTACTAAACTGTGATTTTTAAAGTGCAACGAATTCAAGTCTAAATGACTTGCTATATATGAATATAATAGAGGGAAACATTCCACGTGGGAAAAATATATCTAAAAACAAAAATGATGTGACTTACCAAACAAAAGCGCTGGCAGGCCGACAGACACACAATCGCAACCAACGGTTGCTTCATCAGGAAAGAGGGAAGGAGAGGGAAAGACGAAAGGATGTGGGTTTTAAGGGAGAGGGTAAGGAGTCATTCCAATCCCGGGAGCGGAAAGACTTACCTTAGGGGGGAAAAAGGACAGGTATACACTCGCACACATACACATAACCATCCGCACATACACAGACACAAGCAGACATATTATCATTTGGAATTCTTAAGTTCAGGATCCATAGGTAGGCCCATAAGTTCTTCATGTTATCAATTCCATATTGTACAGTAATTACAGCATGCAATCGAAAGGAGTGTCCAGAACTTAATTAACTTTCTGTGCCGAGGTAAACATTTTTACACACAAGGAATTTTGCACCCTATAACGAAAGCATCATCGCCTAAGTGAGGCCAGATGGCATCCCATAGCTGATAGAGTGTACTCGCCAGATCTGTTTCTCCGCCATGGCTGCCAGCCGTCGTTTCACACCCATTGCTGTTCAGAATCTCTGCTGAGAATGCCAGTTCCCAAGATATCATCCACCGCAATTAATTCGGAATATTAAAGAAAATAGGGTATGAAAAACCAAATTAATATTCCAGTACCTGACCCACTTAGACACTCACTGTGGCATTAGTAAACAGTACAATACAAAAAAATCAGCACAAAAAAACCATAATTCGACTACAATTTGTCTGCCGTGACGTGTAAGATTGGGAGGAGGAAGACTCAAATATACCAATGCCTCTGATTTTAAAATGTGTTTTCTGCAAAATAAAAAATCATGAATATAACTCACCCTTACAGACAGATCAGTGGTCTTTGGACATTTGTTGTTGTTGTTGTTGTTGTTGTTGTTGTGGTGTTCAGTCCAGAGATTGGTTTGATGCAGCTCTCCATGCTACTCTATCCTGTGCAAGCTTCTTCATCTCAAAGTACCTACTGCAACCTACATCCTTCTGAATCTGTTTAGTGTATTCCTCACTTGGTCTCCCTCTACGATTTTTACCCTCCACGCTGCCCTCCAATACTAAATTTGTGATCCCCTGATGCCTCAGAATATGCCCTACCAACCAATCCCTTCTTCTAGTCAAGTTGTGCCACAAACTCCTCTTCTCCCCAATTCTATTCAATACCTCATTAGTGATGTGATCTACTCATCTAATCTTCAGCATTCTTCTGTAGCACCACATTTCAAAAGCTTCTATTCTCTTTTTGTCTAAACTATTTATTGTCCACATTTCACTTCCATACATGGCTAAACTCCATACAAATACTTTCAGAAAAGACTTCCTGACACTTAAATCTATACTCGATGTTAACAAATTTCTCTTCTTCAGAAACACTTTCCTTGCCATTGCCAGTCTACATTTTATATCCTCTCTACTTCGACCATCATCAGTTACTTTGCTCCCCAAATAGCAAAACTCATTTACTACTTTAAGCGTCTCATTTCCTAATCTAATTCCCACAGCATCACCCAATGTAATTCGACTACATTCTATTATTATTGTTTTGCTTTTGTTGATGTTCATCTTATATCCTCCTTTCAAGACACAGTCCATCCGTTCAGCTGCTCTTCTAGGTCCTTTGCTGTCTTTGACAGAATTACAATGTCATTGGCAAACCTCAAAGTTTTTATTTCTTCTCCATGGATTTTAATTCCAACTCCAAATTTTTCTTTTGTTTCCTTTACTGCTTGCTCAATATACAGATTGAATAACATCGGGGATAGGCTACAACCCTGTCTTACTCCCTTCCCAACCACTGCTCCCCTTTCATGCCCCCGACTCTTGTAACTGCCATCTGGTTTCTGTACAATTTGTAAATAGCCTTTCCCTCCCTGTGTTTTACCCCTGCCACCTTCAGAATTTGAAAGAGAGTATCCCAGTCAACATTGTCAAAAGCTTTCTCTAAGTCTACAAATGCTAGAAACATGGGTTTGCCTTTCCTTAATCTATCTTCTAAGATAAGTCGTGAGGTCAGTATTGCATCACGTGTTCCAACATTTGTATGGAATCCAAACTGATCTTCCCCAAGGTCAGCTTCTACCAGTTTTTCCATTCATCTGTAAAGAATTAATGTTAATATTTTGCAGCCGTGGCTTATTAAACTGATAGTTCGATAATTTTCACATCTGTCAATACCTGCTTTCTTTGGGATTGAAATTATTATATTCTTCTTGAAGTCTGACGGTATTTCGCCAGTCTCATACATCTTGCTCACTAGATGGTAGAGTTTTTTTAGGCCTGGCTCTCCCAAGGCTGTCAGTAGTTCTAATGCAATGTTGTCTACTCCTGGGGCCTTGTTTTTACTTAGGTCTTTCAGTGCTCTGTCAAACTCTTCACACTGTATCATATTTCCTATTTCATCTTCATCTACATTCTCTTCCATGTATATAATATTGTCCTCAAGAACATCACCCTTGTTTAGACCCTCTATATACTCCTTCCACCTTTCTGCTTTCCCTTCTTTGCTTAGAACTGGGTTTCTACCTGAGCTCTTGATATTCATGCAAGTGGTTCTCTTTTCTCCAAAGGTCTCTTTAATTTTCTTGTAGGCAGTATCTATCTTATCACTAGTGCTATGTGCCTCTACATCCTTACATTTGTCCTCTAGCCACCCCTGCTTAGCCATTTTGCACTTCCTGTCGATCTCATTTTTGAGACATGTGCATTCCTTTTTGCCTGCTTCATTTACTGCATTTTTATATTTTCTCCTTTCATCAATTAAATTCAATATCTCTTCTGTTACCCAAGGATTTCTATGAGCCCTCATCTTTTTACCTACTTGATCCTCTGCTACCTTCACTATTTCATCTCTCAGAGCTACCCATTCTTCTTCTACTGTATTTCCTTCCCCCATTCCTGTCAATCGTTCCCTAATGCTCTCCCTGAAGCTCTCTACAACCTCTGGTTCTTTCAGTTTATCCAGGTCCCATCTCCTCAAATTCCCACCTTTTTACAGTTTTTTCAATTTTAATCTACAATTCACAACCAATATATTGTGGTCAGAGTCCACACCTGCCCCTGGAAATGTCTTACAATTTAAAACCTGGTTCCTGAATCTCTGTCCTACAATTATATAATCTATCTGATACCTTGTAGTATCTCCAGTGTTCTTCCATGTATACAACCTTCTTTCATGATTCTTGAACCAAGTGTTAGCTATGATTAATTTATGCTCTGTGCAAAATTCTACCAGGCGGCTTCCTCTTTCATTTCTTCCCCCCATTCCATATTCACCTACTACATTTCCTTCTCTTCCTTTTCCTACTGTTGAGTTCCAGTCATCCATGACTATTAAATTTTCATCTCCCTTCACGATCTGAATAATTTCTTTTATCTCATCATACATGCGAAGTATTTTCAGTTCGAAGTATTTTCACTGGGGGGAATGCAGTGGGGAAGCCAGTGTGCATTCTGGTGAGATTCTCTCCTAAAACTGCAGGTTATATAGTAAGAGTAAGTTGATAGAGGAGCAGGAGTGTAAGATCTGTGCCCTAGAGGTGCAGTTGAAAAACGCACAGGAGGAGCTAGATAGGATGAGGAGGGAGAAGGGGGTTGGGGAATGGGAGCTGGCTGTTGGCAAGAGATCTGCCAGGAGAAGAAGATTTTCAGATAGTTTTACTATTGGTGTTTACAATAGATATGACCAACTGTCAGAGTCTAGTGGAGAGGAATCTCTAGTAGCTGTAGATGTAGGAAGTATGCAGCAGACCTCAGTAGTTACGGTGGCTATAACAGTTGCAAAGTCGAAGAGGAAGAAGAAGGTTCTCCTGTTAGGTAGTTCTCATGGCAGAGGTGTAGGCCAGCAGTTGCAGGAAGTGGTGGGGAGTGAGTACCAGGTCACCAGCATTGTGAAGCCTAATGCAGGATTGGCTCAGGTGACTGTTAACATAGGGGGGTTATGTAGGAATTTTACTTAAGAGGATCAGGTAGTGATTGTGGGTGGGGCTGGTAATAGTATTGGTAGGGATGGGGAGTATGAGATAGATGGTGACCTGGAAAAGATAGCCACTCAGACTGGCAACACGAATGTGCATTTCGTGGAACTGTTTCAGCGTCACGATTGGCCTCATCTTAATACAGCCGTCAGGCGTAATAACATTAGACTTGGGGGTGCGCTGATGACAGAAAGCATGGGTCACATTTCAGTGGTGTCGGTGGAGTCTATCAGCAGGACGGGTTTCACTAGACATGGCCTGCACCTCAACAGGTATGGGAAGGGGAGGTTGGCAAAGCTTATAGGTGACAGCATAGGTGAGGTTGGTGGGATCACTCATGGGAAAATTCCTGCAGTAGTGGGTGTTAGAGCTGCACCTTTTTTAGATTGAAGTCAGCTGATAGGTATTCCTGCTTAAGGGAAGTCTCTCTAACAAAGGAACCACTTTTGACAAAGCTTAGGTATCCGAGTAATGAGGGAATTAGTATATTTCATCAAAATATACAAGGTATTAGAGATAAAGTTAGTGAATTATTGGTATATCTGAACACTTCTTAGATAAGGAGGTAATTCAGAGGCTTCCTTTACCAGGATACAGGTTAGCTGGCAGCTTTTCGAGGAGCTCTTTGCGGTGTGGGGGAGTAGCCATGTATGTGAAAAACGGCATCCCATTTGAGTCAATTGATGTTTCAAAATATTGCACTGAAAAGGTGTTTGAATGTTGTACAGGTGTGGTTAAATTTAATGGAGCTAAACTTCTAACTGTTGTTATTTATAGATCCCCAGACTCCAATTTCACAACATTTTTGCTAAAGCTAGAGGAGGTTCTTGGTTCACTTTATAGGAAATACAAAAAGTTAGTTATATGTGGTGACTTCAATATTAATTGTATAAGTGATTGTGCAAGGAAGAGGATGCTGGTAGACCTCCTTAATTCATATAATCTTATGCAAACCATAGTCTTTCCAACAAGAGTGCAAGGGAACAGCAGAACAACCATAGACAACATTTTTGTTCATTCCTCATTACTAGAAGGGCATTCTGTTAGCAAAAAGGTGAATGGCCTTTCAGATCATGATGCACAAATTTTAACTCTAAAAGATTTTTGTACTGCAACATGTGTTAAATATAGTCATCAGCTGTTTAGGAAAGCTGATCCAGTTGCTGTAGAGACCTTTGTAAACCTTATCAAGGAACAAGAGTGGCAAGATGTTTATAGCGCTGATACAGTAGACGATAAATATAATGCTTTTCTCAAGACTTTTCTCGTGCTCTTTGAAAGTTGCTTTCCGTTAGAACGTTCAAAACGGGGTACTAGCACAAACAGGCAGCCTGGGTGGCTGACTAGAGGGATAAGAATATCTTGTAGAACAAAGTGGCAATTATATCAAAATGTTAGAAACAGTCAAAATCTAAACGCAGCAGCCCATTACAAACAGTATTGTAAGGTGCTTAAAAATGTTATTAGGAAGGCAAAAAGTATGTGGTATGTAGATAGAATAGCTAAGTCTCAGGATAAAATTAAAACCATATGGTCAGTCGTAAAGGAAGTGGCTGGTCTGCAGAGACAGGTCGAGGATATAGAATCAGTGCGTAGTGGGAATGTCTGTGTTACTGATAAGTCGCATATATGTACAGTATTTAATAATCACTTTTTGAATATAGCAGGTGAAGTAAATAGAAACCTAGTCCCAACAGGGTATCATATAGCACTCTTAGAAAAAAGTGTTCCGAGACTTTTACCTGAAATGCTCCTCCATGATACTGACAAGAGGGAGATTGAGTTAATAATTAAATCACTAAAGACCAAGAACTCTCATGGATATGATGGGGTAGCTAGCAGAATACTGAAGTATTGTTCTATGTATGTTAGCCCAGTACTTACCCACATCTGTAACTTTTCCTTTAGGAGTGGTCGGTTTCCTGACTGATTAAAGTACTCGGTAGTGAAGCCACTTTATAAAAAGGGAGACATTGATAATGTTGACAATTTTAGACCTATTTCTATGCCATCGGTGTTTGCTAAAGTTATGGAGAAGGTGCGATCGCTAGGTGTTTTCTTTGATTTAACGAAGGCTTTTGACTGTGTTGACCACAAAATATTACTGCAGAAGTTGGACCATTATGGAGTAAGGGGAGTTCACCTCTTACTTTAAGAACAGAAAGCAGAGGGTAATTCTCCGCAATATTGAGAGTGGTAGTGATGTTCAGTCCCAATGGGGGCACTGTTAAGTGGGGCGTTCCCCAAGAGTTGGTGCTGGGGCCACTGCTGTTTCTTTTTTATATAAATGATATGCCTTCTAGTATTATAGGTGATCCAAAAATATTTCTGTTTGCTGATGACACCAGCTTGGTAGTGAAGGATCTTGTGTGTAATATTGAAACAGTATCAAATGATGTAGTTCATGAAATAAGTTCGTGGCTTGTGGAAAATAATTTGTTGCTAAATCACAGTAAGACTCAGTTTTTACAGTTTCTAACTCGCAATTTAACAAGAACCGATATTTTGATCAGACAGAATGGGCATATTATAAGCGAGACGGAACAGTTAAAGTTCCTAGGTGTTCGGATAGATAGTAAGCTGTTGTGGAAAGCCAATGTACAGGATCTTGTTCAGAAACTAAATGCTGCTTTATTTACCATTAGAACAGTATCTGAAATAAGTGACACTTCAACACGAAAAGTAGTCTACTTTGCATATTTTCGTACGCTTATGTCGTATGGTATTATTTTTTGGGGTAATTCTTCTGGTTCAGAAAGGGTATTTTTGGCTCAAAAACGGGCTGTTCGAACTATATGTGGTGTAAGTTCAAGAACCTCTTGTCGACCCCTATTCAATAGTCTGGGAATTCTGACATTGCCCTCACAGTATATATTTTCTTTAATGTCGTTTGTTGTTAGCAATATTAGCCTATTCCCAAGAGTTAGTAGCTTTCACTCAGTTAATACTAGACAGAAATCCAATCTGCATGTGGAATGCACTTCCTTGACTCTTGTGCAGAAAGGAGTGCACTATTCTGCTGCATCCATTTTCAATAAGCTACCACAAGAACTCAAAAATCTTAGCAGTAGCCCAAACTCTTTTAAGTCTAAACTGAAGAGTTTCCTCATGGCTCACTCCTTCTATTCTGTCGAGGAGCTCCTGGAAGAGCCAAAAAATTAAGCAAATTGCAGTGTTACATTGTTGATTTTCTTTATTTAAACTTACGACTTGTCACCTGAATATGTTTTTTTTTCTATTTCATTTTATCTGTTTCTAATATTGTGTTATAATTTCATGTATTGACTCGTTCCATGACCATGGAGACTTCTCCTTAATTTGGTCCCACGGAACAATAAATATATAAATAAAAATAAAATAAATTTCATCAATCTCTTCGTCATCTGCAGAGCTAGTTGGCATATAAACTTGTACTACTGTGGTAGGCATGGGCTTCGTATCTATCTTGGCCACAATAATGTGTTCACTATGCTGTTTGTAGTAGCTTACCTGCATTCCTATTTTTTATTCATTATTAAACCTACTCCTGCATTACTCCTATTTGATTTTGTATTTATAACCCTGTATTCACCTGACCAGAAGCCTTGTTCCTCCTGCCACTGAACTTCACTAATTCCCACCATATCTAACTGTAACCTATCCATTTCCCTTTTTAAATTTTCTAACCTACCTGCCCGATTAAGGGATCTGACATTCCACACTCTGATACGTAGAATGCCAGTTCTCTTTCTCCTGATAACAATGTCCTCCTGAGTAGTCCCTGCCCGGAGATCTGAATGGGGGACTATTTTACCTCCGGAATATTTTACCCAAGAGGACCCCATCATCATTTAACCATACAGTAAAGCTGCATGCCCTCGGGAAAAATTATGGCTGTAGTTTCCTCTTGCTTTCAGCCGTTCGCAGTACCAGCACAGCAAGGCCGTTTTGGTTAGTGTTACAAGGCCAGATCAGTCAATCATGCAGACTGTTGCCCCTGCAATTACTGAAAAGGCTGCTGCCCCTCTTCAGGAACCAAGGTTTGTCTGGCCTCTCAACAGATACCCCTCCATTGTGGTTGCACCTACGGTATGGCCATCTGTATAGCTGTGGCATGCAAGCCTCCGGACCAAACACAGTAATAGTTCTTTTTTACAGAGTTGGCTAATGGCAGAAGTAAACAGAAGAGAGGTGGACACTTGAAATGAATTGTTAGGATGTGAATGCTACCTCCCTGAAAGACACAGATAAGCAGTACTGTACAACAGCCTGAGATCACAAATTTGGATTTTCACTGCACAACTGGAAATTTATAAATTTGTAACAGGAGAAATGTGATAATTATAAATAATACATTAAGAAGCACAAATGTATCATTCCATAAAGCTAATAATCACTGACAACTGTATTTCTTGACTAACATTCGAAGCATTGTAAATGTCTAGAGGACCATTTACAACTACTTATTTCAGAGATGGCATCTAAGGAACACGTTGTGTTGTGTTGTGTTGAGGTCTCCAGTCCGAATACTGGTTTGATGCAGCTCGTTATTCTACTCTATCATGTGTAAGGCTCTTCATCTTTGAGCAACTGCTGCTACTTACATCCATTCTTCTGTAACACCACATTTCAAAAGCCTTTATTCCCTTCTTGTCAGAAATGTGTACTGTCTGTTTCACTTCCGTACAATGTTATACTCCAGACAAATACCTTCAGAAAAGACTTCGTAACATTTGAATGTATATTCGATATTAACGAATATCTCTTCTTCAGAAATGTTTTTCTTGCCATTGTCAGTCCACATTTTATATCCTCTACTTCAGCCATTACTTTACCGCTTAAATAGCAAAACTCATATACTGGTTTCAGTATATCATTCCGTAATCTAATTCCCTCAGCATAGCCTGATCTAATTGCCTACATTCCTTCAGTATTATTTTACTGTTGTTGATGTCCATCTTACAACCTCTTTTCAAGATACTATCCACTCCATGCAACTGCTCGTAAAAGTCCTTTTCTGTCTCTGACAGAATTATGATGTTGTTGGCAAACCTCAAAGTTTTGTATTTCTTCTCCCTGAACTTTAATTCCTTCTCCAAATTCTTATTTGGTTTCCTCTACTGCTTGCTCAATGTACAGACAGAACAACATTGCAGGTAGGCTACAACCCAGTCTCACTTCCTTGCCAACCAGTGCCTCCCCTTCACACCCTTTGACTCTTGCAACTGCCATTTGGTTTCAGTACAAGTTGTATATAATCTTTTGCGTCCTGTATTTTACTCCCTGCTACCTTCACAAATTAAAATAAATTATTCCAATCAATATTACCAAAAGTTTTCTCTGAGTCTACAAATGCTATACACATATAATTGCCTTTCCTTAGTTTATCTTCTAAGAGAAGTCACAGGATCAGTATTACCTCACGTATTGCTATGTATGTTAGAAATCCAAACTCATCTTTCCTGAGGTAGACTTCTACGAGTTTTTCCATTCTTCTGAAAGTGATTCGTGTCAGTATTTTGCGACCATGACTTATAAAACAGACAGTTCAGTGATATTGACACCTGTTAGCACTGCTTTATTTGGAATTGGAATTATTACACTCTTCTTGAAGTGCGAGTTTATTTCACCAACATGAGTAACTTAGAAGCACAGCATCTGAGCTTAAATCAATTAATCAAGCCAAGGTCTCCAGTCCTGATTGTATACCAGTCACGTTCCTGTCAGCATATACTGATACAATACCTGCACATTTAGCAATCATATACAACCAATCACTCGTTGACTGACTAGAAAGTTGCACAACTCACACCAATATCCAAGAAATGAAACAGGACTAATCTGCTGAAATAGACTCCAGCAATTTGTAGTAGAATTCTAGAACACATACTGTGTTCAAAAATTGTGAGTTACGTCAAAGAAAACAATTTACTGACAAACACCCAACATGAATTCAGAAAATACCATTCTTGTGCAGCACGACTAGTTCTTTATTCTGACGAAGTAATGAGTGCTATTACCAGGGGATATCAAATTGTTCCATTTTTTTCCCAGAAAGCTTCCAGAAGGTCACAGTTCATGGTAACTGATGGGAAGTCATTGAGTAAAACAGAAATACTATCTGGCGTTTCTCATGGAAGTGTTACAAGCCTTCTGCTGTTCCTGATCTACGTAAATGATTTAGGAGACATTCTGAGTAGCACTCTTAGATTGTTTGCAGCTGATGCTGTAATTTACTCTCATGTAATGTCATCAGATGATCAAATGGAATCACAAAATGATTTTAGACAATATATTTGTATGGTGTAATTGACTCTAAATCATGAGAAATGTTGAATCATCTACATGAATACTAAAAGAATTCCACTTTATTCTAACTACATGACAAATCACAGAACTCAACTAAATACCTAGGGATTAAAGATATGAATAACGTAAGTTGGAACAATGTGATAGATAACGGTGCTGGTTAAGCAAAGCAAAGTCTATGATTATTGGCGTAACACTAAGAAAATATAACAGTTCTACTGAAGAGACTGCCTACACTGCACTTATACGTCCTCATCGGGAGTATTGCTGTATGTTGGGGGATCTGCATGTGATAGGATCGATGGAGGAAATAGAAAAGTTCGAAGGCGAGCAGCTCATTCTGTATTGTTGCCAAACAACAACAGATATGATACAGGGATTGGGGCACCAATCATTAAAACACAGGCGTTTTTTGTTGCGACAGGATGTCCTGAAGAGATTTCAATCACCAGCTTTCTCCTCGGTGTGTAAACATATTTTTTTAGCACCCACCTAAATGGGAGGAATGGCCATCATGATAAAATAAAAGAAATCAGAGCTTGCAGAGAAAGATTGAAGTGTTCATTTTTCCTGCGTGCTGTTCGAGAGTGAAACAGAGAAATTTTTAACAAGGAAAAATCGCCAACAGCCATATGTCTTGAAAAGTTTTTTATTTAGACAAGCAGTTTCGGCATCTCAATAATGCCATCTTCAGGCCCCATATGCACTTCATGTATGGACAATCAAATGTATGTATACTAGCATACTATGAGTATCTGGATATTCTGAATTCATTAATTGAGTGTTTCCTTCGAAGACTTGACAATACATGAAGTGCATATGGAGCCTGAAGATAGGTGTCGAAACTGGTTGTAGAAATAAAATAACTTCTCAAAATGTACAGGTGTTAGGCGATTTTCCTTGGTAAATATTTGACTAGCCGCTGTCCCCCATCCACAATGGGTCAAGAGAAACAGTAGAGAAATAGCTTGAAGGTGGTTCAGTGAACCCTCTACCAGGCACTTAATTGTGAATTGTGCAGTAATTGTGTAGATGTAGGCATAGATGTAAACTCACAGATCTTGCACCCCAGGTGGAATAGTTTTGTCATGGCTTATTCTGCCAAAGATGTGACCGGTTCTGTCATCGAGTGTAGAAAATAAGGAATGGTGGTTACAAAATCGATCCTAAAAGAACCCATGTCACTTTTACTTGTATGTGATGAGCGATTTCAATTAAATATCCATATTCAGATTAGAATGTCTGTGTGGGAAGTATCATTATGTTAGGTACGCCTGAATTGTGTAAACTGCAGTCGAAACCAGTACCAATTGTAAATAAAATCAGCTTGGGCAGAATTAAATAATATTTTTACTAATTGTTATGACAGTTTATGCCATATCATCAGGTATATGATATAAAAAGTCAACCGGCCGCTGTGGCCGAGCGGTTCTTGGCGCTTCAGTCTGGAACTGCACGACCGCTACGGTCACAGGTTCGAATCCTGCCTCTGGCATGGATGTGTGTGATGTCCTTAGGTTAGTTAGATTTAAGTAGTTCTAAGTCCTAGGTGGACTCAGATGTTGAGTCCCATAGTGCTCAGAGCCATTTTGAACCGAAAATCGTCAGCGCCAATGATGAAGGCACACCCAACACCATGAACAGTCTGAGAGCCATCAGTGTACATCAGTGTGTCTTCCATCTGAAGGTAGCGAAACTGAAGGCGGTAGAGCGAGGCTGGAGTAGTATCCTTTGGAAGGAATGAAGGCCAAGGTCAACAAGGGCCGCCACGTGAAGCCAAAGTGGTGAAGGGTTAACATCCACTGGGACAGTTGCAGGCAGCTTCAAGTTAAGCTGCCAGAACAATATCTGAAAGCGAATTCCAGAGGGTAGCTGAGAAGAGGGACGTGCCCCATACTGATGATCAAAGGAGTCATCAAAGAAGGAGGCAAAGGGTGGGTAGCCACGTTTGGCAGACATATGGCATGCTGAGGACAAAGTCATAGCATTAGGACAGCAATAGTTCAGTAGCTTCTTCATACACACTGTCAACTGGGCTAGTGTAAAAGGCACCAGTGGCCAAATGGATTCCACGATGGTGGATAGTATTGAGATGGAATAAGAGAGACGGATGTGCAGATGCATAAACAAAGCACCCATAATCTAGTTTCGAATGGACAAGGGACCGGTAGAAAATGGAGGAGGATGGTTTGATCTGCACTGTAGGAAGTACCATTGAGGACACCAAGGACACTGAGGGACCGTGTACAGTGTGCCGCCTGGTATGGCCATGAGAGGACCAAACATGAGCCCTGGGAATTTCGTAGTTTCAAGGAATGGAAGAGCAACAGGCCCAAGATGTAAAGATGGTGGAAGAAACCAATTTTGCCGCCATAAATTTATACAGTCGGTTTTGTCAGTGGAAAAACGAAAGCCATTGTCGATGCTCCATGAGTGAACACGATCGAGACATCGCTGAAGATGCTGCTCAATGAGACAAGTCCGTGGAGAACAGCAATAGAGGGCAAAATCGTCAACAAGAAGGGAGTTGGAGATGCCCAGTGGGAGGCATCCTTTGGAAGGATTAATGGCGTCAGCAAAGAGGACGACGCTCAGGATGGAACCCTGAGGCTCACCATTTTGTTGGATGAAGGTGTCTGACAAGGCAGAAACCACACAGACCATGAAAACTCAGTCTTTTAAAAATTCCTCAAGGAACTGGGGCATGCAGCCACATAAACCCCACGTGTAGAGAGTATGGAGGATACCAGTCCTCCAGCAAGTGTTGTAGGCTTTCTCCAGACCGAAAAACAAGGCCACAGTCTGAGATTTCCACAGAAAGCCATTCATGACATGAGTGGACAAAGTGACAAGATGGCCAGCTGCAGAAACGCGTGCTCAAAATCCAGCCAGGCATGATCATATGTTCCATCACCTTGCAAACACAGTTGGTGAGAGACGTGGGGAGGTAGCTAGAAGGAAGATATTTGTCCCTACCAGGCTTAGGTATGGGTATGGCAGTGGCTTCACGCCAGTATCTGGGAAACGTGTGCCCTCTGACCAGATGCAGTTGTACGTATTAAGCAGAACATGCTTGCCTTCAAGAGAAAGGTGCTACAACATCTGAATGTGAACATTGTCTGGCTTTGGGGGCGGAGGATGGAGGTGAAGTGAGAGCATAATCTAACTCCCTCATAGTAAAGGTGGCATTTCTAAGACGGTATGGTTATCGCCCGAGCCTCCTCCACTGTTTATATTGAATGTAGTTTGCCATCGTTAGATGATGATTAAAATTGCGAAGAGCTTGCCTCCACGCACGAATTGCGCCGTGGCATGCCTCAGCCCACCAAGGGACCAGGGAATGGCGTGATAAAGAGGAAGTGTGGGGAATGAAACGTTCTGCAGTGGTAAGGATAACATTATTAAGATAGTCCACCAGGTCATCACAACTGAGGAAATCGTATTTGTCGAAGGTCGCCAGAGAGGAGTAAGCCAACCAGTCAGCCTTAGTAAGCTGCCATTTGGGTGTGCACACAGGTGGGGTAGGAGTTAGCAAACGGGTAGACATGGGAAATGCTCGCTAGAGTATGTGTACGAAAGAACAGACCACTTGAGACGATGGGCAAGTTGGGCAGTGCAGAGGGATAGATCCAAATGGGAATAGGTGTATGACGACTCTGAAAGGAATGTGGGTGCTCCTGTGTTAAGGCAGAAGAGGTTCAGTTGATTAAGAAGGTCAGCTGAGAGAACATTTGTGTGACAGGTTCTAGGAGAACCCCAAAGGGGATGGTGGGCATTGAAGTCACCAAGCTGCAGAAATGGGTGAGGTAGCTGCCCAATAAACTGGAGGAAGTCTGCCCTGGTAACATGGAATGATGGACAGATGTAAATGGTACATAGGGAAAACGTTAGGTGAGGAAGGAAAAGGTGAACTGCAACAGCTAACAGCTTGAGGACGGGTAGTCAGGGTTGTGGGTTGACTATGAACATCATCCTGTATGAGCAGCATGACTCCCCCACAAGATGGAATGCCGACCTCAGGGGGAATGTCAAAATGGACTGGGAAGAAATGTGAAAGCTCAAAGCGGTCATGAGGTCGCAATTTTGTTTCCTGAAGGCAGAGTACAAGTGGATGCTACAATTCTAAAAGCATCCGTAAATCCTCTTTGTCCGATCGAAGGCCACAAACGTTTCATTGGAGGAGAGTCATGATGAGGAATGAAGGGGTGTCACCTCAGCGGCTGCCGAGTGCAGTTTTCGAAAAATTGCTGCTACAGGACGTAGCGACAGGAGGATCCTGCTCCATGAGGTCTTTCTTGTGCCACATTTCCCTCTGTGACGTTCAGAACTGGTTTTCCCACAAACCCTATAATTTTATCACAATCAGAACTTTTCTTAAATTTGAAAACTATAAGCAGTTACTAGTTATATTACTACAGAAATGGTAGTAAGCAAAATATCTTAGGTAAGGTGTGATATGACTGGTAGTATATAAGGGAACAACACCAAAAACATTTGAAAATAATAAATGAGCAGGGACCGAAATGTAAGATCAGAAAGACAAATAGTTAAGCAGCTGTGTAGACAGAACTCAAAAGTGATCAAACCCCATTAAGTTTGTAAATAGTTTCTTATACATTTCCAAAAATTAATGTTTTTTACTTACATCTGTGTTGATTGTCTTCTCCGGCTGATATTTGCAGTGCAGAAATTGAAATGCTTTGAAAGCGAACCAGTTCGGAGCGTTCACTTCCTCAACCCTGGCGCCAGGCTTCTCAGGCTCATTTTTCTTCTGGCAGGCTTTCCTGTAAGTGGCTAATAAGCTGGCCATATTTTTATTTTTTTTAATTCGGCCACATCCACGCGGCGTTCTGTCGTAATCGAATCCTACGCTTCGCTTTTCTTTTTTTAATTTTACTTTATATTGGGAGTCTTTTGCATCCCACAACACAGGATAAAGTATTTATGAATGTAAGGACAAAATCGTCGGTCCATTCCGTTTTAAAAGAAAAACTGACGTCCACTACAGAGAAAAAGAATAATACGAAGAGCAAGCTGTATGAGTGCAGCGAGCCAACTGGTCAATGCTTGTTGCTGTCCACACCACTAGCGCAGCTCGCCGCGCATGCCTTTGGTGTACCGACAACAGCCGGAGCCAGACCAGCCGTATGCTCGGGCGGCTCGCAAGCCTGTTTCGCGGCGAGCCCTCGGAGCCTACCTCCGTCCACATTACTCGTAAGGCTCACAAGTACACGACCTTACTATTAACGGTACGAGAACATGGTCTACCGCACAATTAAATCAAAAGGCATCTTAATCGACGAATGCCGACTATGGCGCACAGTCTGTAACTTGAGCGTACAGTCGGTCTAGTTCGGATACGATCGTTTATCTTCGGTTATGCCGAAGTTATTCATTTATTTATTAATATCAACGATTCCCGGAATTGTAAAATTACTGAAAGATAGTATTTATGACCTGTAGACTCCTGCTAATGTCTGAGTGGCAGAAGGCTGACTAACGCGCGGCACCTCATGCTGCTGGCTCTGAAAGCGCCAGATGGCCAGCCGCCTTCGCTAGCCAGCGTGGCAACCTGCTGCCCGCTCCTTCTCCTTACTCCGTACGAAGTGCAGCGCCGATACGTTCACTTCATTTGTGTGAAGTAGCAAACCTGGAAGTAAAATAAAATGCGCTCTTATCTGCAGATAACGGTATCCCCTTCGGCATTTTTTTTTTTGTTTTCAAAATTGTGATTTTTTTTTTTCGTTCAGACAAAATCGGAATTTTGGAAACTTTAGAAACGTGGTATCTTCATTCTTAGGAGCAGCCTTTACACCATAGCCATTTTGTTTTATGCCAGTTTCTTTAAACACCCTTTTTCTCTTCAAATACAATTTTATCAGTTTGACAGACATCTTCAAAATGCAAAATTTACTGGTTTATGAAATCTTATCACGTTTGTACCTATTGAAACAGCTCTCCTCGCTTCCAGTTATTTACGTAGTCTCAGTGTTTTGACTACCATGCTTATCAAATTTTTACTACCACAATTCTTTCCAAATATCGCATTAATATGTATGAACAAAACATATAACAGAAAACACTTCAAGTATACTCACAAACAAACATTAGCTTTTGAAACATTTATCAAGCACCTAAAATTTATTTCGCGAAAATCATAGTACTACAAATTGTTTAACTGAAGTCTAGAAAAAATTTACAAACGTTTAGCCCATGTTTTCAAGCGGCTAGTTAGCTGTCCTGCAGCATAATTTACCAAAATTTTCCTAAATATACAAGATACACAAAGTACACAACACATTTCATAGAACCACATAAGAAAAAATGGTTCAAATGGCTCTGAGCACTACGGCACTTAACTTCTGAGGTCATCAGTCCCCTAGAACTTAAAACTACTTAAACCTAACCAACCTAAGGACATCACACACAGCCATTCCCAGGCCGGATTCGAAGCTGCGACCCTAACGGTCGCGCGGTTCCAGACTGTAGCGCCTGAAACCGCTCGGTCACTTCGGCCGGCCACATAAGAAATTTTTTCTTTTTACATCGCAATGGTGTTTGACTGATCACCATTGAAGTTTACGAAGCACTTACGGCTCAGGGTCGTTCTTTGATAAATCACTGCACTGACATTCTTATTTGGGAAGAAGCACTATTATTCACCGGCTGAAATTATTCGTCTTAGGTGACCTGTTTGCATTGCTGGATGATTGCAGTCATAGTTTGCACGTATGCCAAAAGCGTCTCTGGTTCCTGACTGGTCATCAGGCTTGGTTATCAGTGCACTTAATCTAAGTAAGTATGCTCGAATTCCCCATGTTTCCATCATCAAGATATATCAAGTGTGGATACATGAAACAAAGACGTATTTTAGAACCAACATAATGAATTGGACATTTCCCAGAGAGTGGATTGTTTCTTCTAACTAACTCTACTGGTTATGCCTAAGTGGCCAAAATTCAAAAATTTTAATTAACTACTACCTTCTTGAATTAGTGAACTCTTTTCAAATAATTAATATGTAATAAACAATTCTAAAGTTACAATGCAGTCTATTAATTTCATTAATTCTCTAAAATTATCATTTTTAATAACTTTATTCTGCAATTGATTCTTTAATGAGAACTATTAACAACTGGTATTAAATTTTTTTAGGTTTTTGTTGTTGGTTTATCTATACTTCATAAAGGGTCGCTATGTTTACCAGTTGTTGCAGTCGTGACGTGTCTCTGCTTACGTCACACCTGCCCCGTCACATTGATCATCTGGATTGGCTGTTTCAGCCGCCAGCATAGTATGCTGATGCAATAGCTTCACACTTAATTGTATACAACCGCGTGCTCGGTGAGAGATCTACGAGTATACCAAAAAACTGGAAAGTTGCACAGGCCACACTGATGCACAAGAAACGCAGTAGGAGTAATCCACTAAATTGCAAGCCTATATCGTTAACGTCGATAAGCAGCAGGATTTTGGAACATATATTGCTTTCGAATATTATGAATAACCTTGAAGAGAACGGTCTGTTGACACATAGTCAACAGTGATTTAGAAAAAGTTCTTGGGAAACACAGCTAGCTCTTTACTCACACCAAGTACTGAGTGCTATCGACAATGGATTTCGAATTGATGCTCTATTTCTAGATTTCCAGAAGGCTTTTGATATCGTAACAAACTAGCGGTTTGTTATCAAATTGCATGGGTATGGAATATCTTCTCAGTTGTATGACTGGTTTCGTGGTTTCCTATCAGAGAGGTCACAGTTCGCAGTAATTGATGGAAAGTCATCGAGAAAAACAGAAGTGATTTCTGACGTTCCCCAAGGTAGTGTTATAGGGCCTCTGTTGTTCCTTATCTACATAAACAATTTTAGGAGACAATCTGAGCAGTAGTCTTAAGTTGTTTGCAAATGACTCTGTCGTTTACCGCCGAGAAAAGTCGTCAGAAGATCAATGGAAATTGCAAAACGATTTAGATAAGATATCGGTATAGTGCGAAAATTGGCAGTTGACCCTAAATAATGAAAAGTGTGAGGTCATTAACATGAGTGCTAAAAGGAATCCGTTAAATTTCGGTTCCACGATAAATCAGTCTAATCTAAAGGCCGTAAACTGCGCTAAATTCCTACGAACAACTTAAATTGGAACGAACGCATAGGAAATGTTGTGGAGAGGGTAAACCAAAGACTGCGTTTTATTGGGAGGACACTTAGAAAAACGTAACAGATCTGCCAAAGAGACTGCCTACACTACGCTTGTCTGTCCTCTTTTGGAGTATGCGGGATTGTTACCAGATAGGATTAACGGAGTGCATCGAGAAAGATCAAAGAAGAACAGCACGTTTTGTATTATCGAGAATTAGGGAGAGAGTGTCACAGACAAATGCAGGATGTGGGGTGGACATCATTAAAACCAGGCGTTTTTCGTTGCGATGGGATCTTTTCATGGAATTTCAATCACCAAATTTCTCCTCCGAATTAGAAGATATTTTGTTGGCGCCGACGTACAAAGGGAGAAACGATCGTCATTATAAAATAAGGGAAAACGAGGCTCGGACGGAAAGATACAGCAGTTTTTTTTCCGCGCTCTGTTCGAGAGTGTAATAATAGAGAATTAGTGTGAAGGTGGTTCAATGAATCTTCTGCCAGACACTTGAATGTTATTTTCGGAGCAGGCACGTAGATGAAGATGATCCTGAATTATGGAAACATTTGGATATTAAAAAAAAGTTGCTACTGAGAGTGAACAATAAATGAGAATTAACAATACAGTTGCTGACTCTCACGAGAAGAATATGTCTGCTGTAGTAATAACTACGTTTACTATTGTAATATTAATGTGTTATCATATTATAACGAAGTCACAAATACAATCTGAGTTTAACGTATCTTAATATACATTACCTGACAGAGAAAGTAAAGCACCAAAAGACATAAACTCCGTACGTGTATACGCCATCGGTGGTTACGCAAATGATTAGCTTTGCAATTCTCTGTGGCAGGTAGCGCGTTTAGCGTTCTGACCAGGCCTAAAAAAGTACGCAAGGATGTAAATACCATCAGATACTGAATGATCACTATGAAGACACAGAGATACCGCCTAGTTGTGTCAGGCAGCGTTATCAGCAACTGACAGATTTTGAAAAGGGTCTCGTGGTGGGTCTTTATTTGGCCAGCTAGCAGAATCATACAACTTTCAGATTTGTGGTCCGTTTAGATGTGACAGTGGCCTGATTTTGGACTCGTGACACATGAGGGCAGGACTAATCGTCGTCAGTGCTCTGGCTGACCAAGTCTAACCATGACAAGTGAGGAACGCCATGCTGTGGATCAGTCACATCGTGACCCTTTCACATCAGTGCCTGTCATCCGAGAACGAGTAATGGGCTCCCTGCAAAGCTCTCCATCATCCAGCACTACTGGTCAGAGACTGTCACCAGCCGGACTACCCAATTACCGTCTCATGCGTAGGCTAACATTAAGACAACAGAGACGATGGATGCACTGGGATTGTTGCTGTGACTGGGAAGCATGGACTGCTCATAAATAGCGACGCATCTTGCTCAGCAATCTACATCTACATCCATACTCCGCAAGCCACCTGACGGTGTGTGGCGGAGGGTACCTTGAGTACTCCTATCGGTTCTCCCTTCTATTCCAGTCTCGTATTGTTCGTGGAAAGAAGGATTGTCGGTATGCCTCTGTGTGGGCTCGAATCTCTCTGATTTTATCCTCATGGTCTCTTCGCGAGATATACGTAGGAGGGAGCAATATACTGCTTGATTCCTCGGTGAAGGTATGTTCTCGAAACTTCAACAAAAGCCCGTAGCGAGCTACTGAGCGTCTCTCCTGCAGAGTCTTCCACTGGAGTTTATCTATCATCTACGTAACGCTTTCGCGATTACTAAATGATCCTGTAACGAAGGGTGCTGCTCTCCGTTGGATCTTCTCTATCTCTTCTATCAACCCTATCTGGTACAGATCCCACACTGCTGAGCAGTATTCAAGCAGTGAGCGAACAAGCGTACTGTAACCTACTTCCTTTGTATTCGGATTGCAATTCCTTAGGATTCTTCCAATGTATCTCAGTCTGGCATCTGCTTTACCGACGATCAACTTTATATGATCATTCCATTTTAAATTACTCCTAATGCGTACTCCCAGATAATTTATGGAATTAACTGCTTCCAGTTGCTGACCTGCTATATTGTAGGTAAATGATATGGGATCTTTCTTTCTATGTATTCGCATCACCGCACACTTGTCTACATTGAGATTCTATTGCCATTCCCTGCACCATGCGTCAATTCGCTGCAGACCCTCCTGCATTTCAGTACAATTTTCCATTACTAAAACCTCTCAATATACCACAGCATCAACCGCAAAAGCCTCAGTGAACTTCCGATGTCATCCACAAGGTCATATATGTACACTCCTGGAAATTGAAATAAGAACACCGTGAATTCATTGCCCCAGGAAGGGGAAACTTTATTGACACATTCCTGGGGTCAGATACATCACATGATCACACTGACAGAACCACAGGCACATAGACACAGGCAACAGAGCATGCACAATGTCGGCACTAGTACAGTGTATATCCACCTTTCGCAGCAATGCAGGCTGCTATTCTCCCATGGAGACGATCGTAGAGATGCTGGATGTAGTCCTGTGGAACGGCTTGCCATGCCATTTCCACCTGGCGCCTCAGTTGGACCAGCGTTCGTGCTGGACGTGCGGACCGCGTGAGACGACGCTTCATCCAGTCCCAAACATGCTCAATGGGGGACAGATCCGGAGATCTTGCTGGCCAGGGTAGTTGACTTACACCTTCTAGAGCACGTTGGGTGGCACGGGATACATGCGGACGTGCATTGTCCTGTTGGAACAGCAAGTTCCCTTGCCGGTCTAGGAATGGTAGAACGATGGGTTCGATGACGGTTTGGATGTACCGTGCACTATTCAGTGTCCCCTCGACGATCACCAGTGGTGTACGGCCAGTGTAGGAGATCGCTCCCCACACCATGATGCCGGGTGTTGGCCCTGTGTGCCTCGGTCGTATGCAGTCCTGATTGTGGCGCTCACCTGCACGGCGCCAAACACGCATACGACCATCATTGGCACCAAGGCAGAAGCGACTCTCATCGCTGAAGACGACACGTCTCCATTCGTCCCTCCATTCACGCCTGTCGCGACACCACTGGAGGCGGGCTGCACGATGTTGGGGCGTGAGCGGAAGACGGCCTAACGGTGTGCGGGACCGTAGCCCAGCTTCATGGAGACGGTTGCGAATGGTCCTCGCCGATACCCCAGGAGGAACAGTGTCCCTAATTTGCTGGGAAGTGGCGGTGCGGTCCCCTACGGCACTGCGTAGGATCCTACGGTCTTGGCGTGCATCCGTGCGTCGCTGCGGTCCGGTCCCAGGTCGACGGGCACGTGCACCTTCCGCCGACCACTGGCGACAACATCGATGTACTGTGGAGACCTCACGCCCCACGTGTTGAGCAATTCGGCGGTACGTCCACCCGGCCTCCCGCATGCCCACTATACGCCCTCGCTCAAAGTCCGTCAACTGCACATACGGTTCACGTCCACGCTGTCGCGGCATGCTACCAGTGTTAAAGACTGCGATGGAGCTCCGTATGCCACGGCAAACTGGCTGACACTGACGGCGGCGGTGCACAAATGCTGCGCAGCTAGCGCCATTCGACGGCCAACACCGCGGTTCCTGGTGTGTCCGCTGTGCCGTGCGTGTGATCATTGCTTGTACAGCCCTCTCGCAGTGTCCGGAGCAAGTATGGTGGGTCTGACACACCGGTGTCAATGTGTTCTTTTTTCCATTTCCAGGAGTGTATGTGATGGAAAATAAGTGGGCCCAGCTGTGGCGCCAACTCCGTTGCATCAAATCATACATGGTGCAAGTCGTATTGCCAAGTTCTTTATAAATCTTATGCTGTTTTGTAATCATAGAAATAACGTCACACAGCCTCCTTAAGTTTCATCGCATTTGTTCCTCCAGTAGTATATGAATGAGAGATCTGCCTCAAAGAGCACATTGATTAAAAATTCCGGGATATAAACAAAGATTTTAATTTCGTTGTATCCCCCAAACAACAATTTATCTGTACCCGCTAAACTAAATTTTCATTTAACAAAAAAATAAATTATGTATTTAAAATTCAATAATCTAAAAACTAATTTTAAAAGAAAGAAATAAAAATTTTACAATTTATTCAAATTCAATAACATGAATCGATCGATTTTTATTTATTTTTTTTACGTTGATGTACAAAATTCAATCCAACAATGTTCTCTAATTTCTCATTTCTAATTCTTAAACTCCTCGCCGGCTCCGAGCCACGTCCCTGTTGAACGAAACGGCCTGGCACTTCAGGCACACCAAGGGAGAGATGGCGCGAGGGTGGATCGACGCATCGCGAGGAAACCCCAAGGCCACCGTCTAACATAGCAGTCATACTCCGTCTCGTTTTCGTGACCCATATCGATAGCAGCGCCCCAAGCGGCCAGCGAGCGATACTCTGAATACGGTCTTACACCAGTACGAATACTAACGTTTATACTTATCTGCAGCACAGTTTTTACAATAGGGCGTCTATTTAGTGCAGTGGTTCCCAACCTTTTTGACACCAGTACCCCCTGAGAGCAATCACATATCTGCTAGCACCCATCAGCATTAGCAACTAACTACATTTTTGGACGAAATAATCATCTTGGGATTGAATCTCTTTTATCTGCGTTCGCTTTAACAATACATTTGTGTTTGGATGGTATTCACCTTTAGCAAACCACAGTTTTGTTTTTTATACCAAACATGTTTCATTGCTGTTGCAGCATCATCAGTGAGCTTTTATTTTATGGCTTTTACTACATGGTGTGGTTTTGATGAAGTGTTATATTTTTACAGCGACCGATTTCTTTCACAGTTTGTTATGTTTTTTTTCCGTATCTTCTTCACTGTAACGTTCTATATATTGAGCTGTCACTGTCACTGTTCCAGTTTACCAACCGCAGCACTGTAAAAACATAACACATCAGGAAAACCACACCATGTGGTAAAAAGCCATAAAATAAAAGCCCACTGATGATGCTGCAACTGCAGTGAAACATGTTTGGGATAAAAAACGTCATTGTGATTTGCTAAAGGCGGACCCCATCCAAAAAACATATGTATTTAGGATGAAATAGAAGTTTCGTTGAACAGTTTTACTTTTAAAATGATAATGGATAAACAGTAATAAGATTTTGTAGGTTTTCTAATAAACCACAAAATAGTGAGTCAATGAGATAATTGATAGAACATTTTTATAGAATCTTGAAGCAGCTGTCAGAGTATCACGAGTGTTACTTTAAGTCCTCAGAAAAGAAAGCTCACTGTTCGCATTGAGGGCAGTTAATTGTTACAGGACATGTTTTCTCTGCACCAGTCCTCTCTCTAGCAGCATCCACATACTGCACCGCCATTTAAAATCAACTATGCGTGTGTACTATACATAGTTGGTAAATCACTTCATTACCGGACTCTTTACTTCCGAAATGGAAGCGATTAGAAGACTTCAGGCTGACAATGCTTAGTAATAATAACAATAATAATAATAATAATAATAATAATAATAATAACAGTGTAGGGCTTACAGCAATATAATGGCCATCACACAGTTATTGCTCTGTAGTCAATTAGTTCGTTTAGCTGCTGCCAAGTGAATAATGAAGCCGTTTATAATTTATTGCAGAACTACCGACGACAGCCGGCCGGAGTGACCTAGCGGTTCTAGACGCTACAGTCTGGAACCACGCGACCGCTAAGGTCGCAGGTTCGAATCCTCCCTCGGGCATGGATGTATGTGATGTCCTTAGGTTAGTTAGGTTTAAGTAGTTCTAAGTTCTAGGGGACTGATGTCGTCAGCAGTTAAGTTCCATAGTGCTCAGAGCCAACTATCGACGACTCAGGGAAGATTTTTCATGAGCTATGTAAGCATATTTTATGTATATATCTCAATTTTACTGTCGTAAATACATAGTATAAAGCACAAAATATGTGTGTAGCAGTCTAGTGGATGGACTAGGTGAGGACAATGACGTTCATAAATTCGTTTCAGAAGCTGTAGCCTTCACCATGTTGTGTTAAGGGCCAATGCTAGTAGTTGAAAAACAACGTAATCACCGGTGACTTATGTAATTAGTTTTTGTTGCTGTTGTTGTTGCGGCACGATGCAAGGCATCCCAGATGTGCTCAATAACGGTCATGTTTGGGGAGTTTGGTGGGCAGCAGGAGTGTTTAAACTCAGAAGAGTGGCCCTGGAGCCACTCTGTAGCAATTCTGAACGTATGGAATGTCACATTGTCCTTCCGGAATTCCTCAAGTCAGTCGGAATGCACAATGGACATGAATGGACTCAGGTGATCAGACAGGATGCTTACGTGTGTGTCACTTGTCAGTAATATCTAGAGCTATCACTCCAAAAGCACACGCCCCACACCATTACAGAGCCTCCACCAGCTTGAACAGTCCCCTGCTGACATGCAGGGTGCATGGATTCATGAGGCTGTCTCCATACCCGTACATCTCCATCTGGTCGATACAATTTGAAACGAGACTCGTCCGACCAGGCAACCTGTTTCCAGTCATCGACAGTCCAATGTCAGTGTTGATGGGCCCAGACGAGGGGTAAAGCTTGTGTCGTGCATTCATCAAGGGTACACGAGTGGGCTTTCGGCTCCTAAAGCCCATATCGATGATGTTTCGTTGAATGGTTCGCATGCTGACACTTACAGATGGCTCAGCACTGAAATCTGCAGCAATTTAATTCTGAAATTGCTGATAAAGACTGTTGCGCTTTCGGTACGAAACAGAACTCGCAAATGACGACAGGCATTGAAATGGTGCATCTGTAAGAACACCGATGCGCGAGACATACAGCTACCACCATCATATATTAGCGAAAGATCTTGCTGAGAATCCGAGAAAATTCTGGTCCTATGTAACATCTTGCAACTGGGCTATGACTTCTATCCAGGAACTTAGTGACCAGCCTAGTTTGGCAACATAAGTCAACAAAGGGAAAGCCGAAGTTTTAAATCTAGCTTTTAAGAAATCATTCACGTAGGAGGATCGTACAAACATATCGTCGTCTGTCCGCTGCACATGTTCCCGTATAGAGGACAGGGTAATAGCCTTCACTGGAGTACAGAAGCAACCGAAAGGGTTGAAAACAGAAGTCACAAGGTCTGGATGGAATTCCATTCTACGGCATTTGCCCGTTACGTAACTTGCACTCGAATTTCTCGCCCAGTACAAAGTTTAAAGCAATTGGAAAGAAACGGAGGTCACTCCTTTATACATGAAGGGTAAGAGAACGGACCAATAAAATTACAGACCAAAATCCTTAATATCGGTTTTCTGCAGAATTGCTGAACGTATTCTGAGTCGAATATGATAAATTTACTTGAAACGGAGCGTCTTCTGTTCACAAATCTGCTCGAATTTAGAAAGCATCGCAAGTGCAAAGCACACTTTGCCCTTTTCTCACGTGATATACTGCAAACCATGGATGAGGGGCGACAGACAGATTCCATATTCCTAGATTTCTGGAGACTGTTTGACGCAGTGTCCCAAAGTAAACCGTCAACGAAGGTGCGAAGACACGGAGAATGCGAGAATGGCGCGAAGACTTCTTAGATAACAGAACTCTGTACGTTGTCCTCGACGGCGAGTGCTCATCACAGACAAGGGCACCGTTTGGAGTGCTCGAGGGAAGCGTGACAGGACCGCTGTTGTTATCTATATACATAAATGATTTGGCGGACAGGGTGGGCAGCATTGTCCGGTTGTTTGCTGATGATTTTGTGGTGTACGGTAAGCTGTCGTCGTTTAGTGACTGTATGAAGATACAAGACGACTTAGACAAAATTTCTAGTTGGTACCATAAATGGCAGCTTGCTCTAATTATAGAAAAATGTAAGGAAAACCAGACGACTAGGAAAACAATCCCGTAATGTTCGACTACAGCATTAGTAGTGGACTGCCTCACATAGTTGCGTCGATTAAATATCTAGAAGTAACATTGGAAACCTGAAATGGAACGAGAACGGAAGGACAATAACAGGGAATGCTAGGGATCGAAATAGGTTTGTTGGGAGGATTTTTGGAAAGTGTGGTTCATTTGTAAAGGGGACCACGTACAGAGCACTAGTACTACCCATTCTTCGATACTGCTCAAGTGTTTGGAATTTGCAACAGGTCGGATTAGAGGAATACATCGAAGCATTTTCGAGGCGAGCCGCCAGATTTACTACTGGTAAGTTCGATTAACTGAAGTGCTTCTTGAACTCAAATGGGAACGCGACTGAGAAAATTTAGGGAAACGGATTTTCTAACTGACTGCAGACCGATTCTACTGCCGCCAACGTACATTTCCCGTAAAGTCTATAAAGACAAGATGAAGGAGGGCTTGTACACACGCATATGAGAGAGTGCCTTTTATCCTTCGCACTATTTTCGAGTTGAATGGGAAAGGAAATGGCAAGTAGAGGTATACAAGGTACCGTCCGCCACTCACGATATCGTTACGTGTAAAGTATTTACTGCATGCAGGTGTTCGTAGTAGGCCTAACAGAGACCCAGGGCTGTACGCGAGAACAGTACGGTGCAACTAGAGCCGAACCTCGACATCCAAGGTAAAAGTCTCCCTCCAGCTCCAAATTGTTCCAATCAGTCCACGTATTGTTTGGAAAAAAGTTACACCATTTTAAGCGTCAGGTTTGGTGGGAGGAGTGAAGTTGGTAAAGAAGTACCATATACATAAATAATCTACATCAAAATGCGAACAAAAATGGTCCCATGCATAATCTTGCTAAAGTGAACAGTTTTAGAGTTATTGGGGGGGGGGGTGTAAAAGTGGAAATTTTTGCGTATCTTTTAGATTTTGTGGGATAAATATGTCATTATCACTAAGGAAACTAATTTTTCTATACAGGACAGTGTTTTATAAAAGCAAATTGCGATTTTAGTGGCCGGTGGTATGTTAGTGATAAGCCCTTGAAGGAACGACAACCTCACCACCTCCTCAAGGGGCGCTACTTTTTAAGGGAAAAGAGGCTTCCACAGGCCTAGGCCATATAAACCTGTGGTACGGAGAAACCCACTCTGAAATTTCTCTGGACAATGCCGTATCAAGTATGAATATCTTTACATCATTTTTAATGTTTAATTTTAAATTATAAAAATATTATCTGTATAATAATTATGATATATTATTATATCATTTTTAATCATATTAGCATTAAATCTGCAGATTTTGGAGGATTTTCTTTAGAAAATAGGCATATTTGGCTGTATATTGCAACTATATTTTATTAAAATTTTCGAACTGCATAAACTGAGTTCAGTAGCAATATTGAATAAAAATGTGGAGACGACCTTCACTGCCCTCCTAACATTGGGAATGATTCCTACTGCTAAGCTAACCCTGAATAACCTGTTTCAGGAGAGCCAGAAAAATTCCATCTGGGCCAGGTGACTTGAACGGTTGGAAATTGGATTTTATTAAAGTCCATACACTCCTTGGCCGATTCCCAGTCCTCTCTTTGAGTGCCTGAGAACCATTGTCTCTCTGGGATTACATTCTGGTCTGTGTTGTCCGGCAGAGCATATTGAGGAAAGTGAGCTTTGAGGAGCAGTTTCAGTAAGTATAATGTTCTGTCTTTGTATATTCCCCATCCTCCTTCCTCATCGTACCTCCTGGGTTGATTAGTACTCTAGCGAGGATTCTGTGAAGTCTAGCTTGGGCAGCTGTGCTTTCCACATCTTCACAGAATGCCTTCCAGGATGTCTTCTTTGCTTGTCTGATTTCAAGGTTGTAGTTGACAAGGGCCTCACGATATATTACTCATTGTCCTTTACGTCTCGCAATGTTAAACAGTGTTTGTATCTGTTTTCTTTGAATTTCCAAGTTATTATTTCACCAAGGCACACTCCTATTTGTGCGCTTCTTAGTGATTGTGCAGTTGTCCTGATATGAGGTCACTATGGCAGAGGTAACAGCCTCTGCTACTTCCTCAAACTCTACTGGATTCCTTATCGAGATTTTAATTTTCGATAAGCCTAAGTCAAGGTCCCTCCTATATGTCTTCCAGACTGTTTCCCTGGGATTCCTGTAGGTCATGGCACTATGAGGGAAAGTAATTCCTGGGGAGCTGCAGGACGTACTGTTGTAATTGATCTGAGGTGTTTGCCAATCTTCTTTCACCCGCACTCTATCGCTTTCTTCTTCTCATTGAGCCCCTGCTGCCAGTAAGCTTATGAAAGGAGGGGGAGGTGGGGCGGGGGGAATGCAGTCAACTTGAACAATGAATGTATTGACTGCTTTGCAACATCCTGCAAGTAACACTGGTAGTGAAAACAATCTAGATCTTCAGTGTTCTTGGCTCTGAACATCGCAAAGAAGGAAATTCATTCCAGCATCAGTCACTGCACTGGGGTCAGCTTTGGTGTCGTTGAAAACTAGAAGTTTCGTACAAAGAGCGTTGTTGGCTTGCACTTTCCACTTGTTGTAGATAGTTGATACAGTGTTACATGCTGTGGAGACGTATATTGCTAAGAGTACACCTTTCATATTCCCAATGCCTCGCTGAACGTTAGAAATAGTCTATACTTTTTCCTGCTGATTGCCTTCCTTTGGTACCACGATTTTCAGTTTGTTCTCTGATAGTGTGTGGACAGTCAACAAGACTAGTAAGCCCATGTCATCACCAACTTATCAAGCTTCAACTCCTTTCTTCGCTTCATCAATCGCTATTGAAACTTAATAAGTTAGCATCACCCGATGCTTGATGAATTGTGAGCCACCTCTTTGCATGTGCACTGCAAGGAGAGAAATAAGGCCGATTTTGTTCTTAGCGTTAGCTAGAAATTCGCTTTAATTGATATTTACATGGACTGAGTCTTCTACTTTCACTTCAGTGTTAGTGGTAGAACGTGATCTGGGTACGTGTTCTTCATCTTTTGTGTTTCCTTGCTTGTATCCATCAAAAACAACGGTTGTTTGCCTATAACGAGTTTCTGTGTACAGCTCTCAAATCTATCAAAAGATAGCTGGGCCTTGCCAAACGACAGGATAAAGGAGGTGACTCCATCAATGATGTAGAACACTTTCTCTGAATCTGGGATGATCGATGATTCATTTCAGTCTGGAACCAATACAGTCCCCATTGAAGATTTCCTTCCCTTCCTCATTCGTCGAACAAGGATGAAGGATGAGCACATAATTCAACTTCAAATATTTCTTCAAGCCACTCATCAGTCTGTACTGTGCACACCCTCCGACGTAAGAGAGTGTTAGGATTAACACATGCAGTGTTGTTGTTAATTGTCATGGTCGTGGTTATAGAGGCTAGACTCAACAGCTAACTTTCTTTTCAAGTGTATCTCATTGAATGTTTTGTCCTCAATCTGTTTCAAGGCTAGTATTCCAATTTCAAACGCTTCATCACAGTTTACGTTTTCATCTGCTTCAACCCCTGCTGACAAAGAAGAGAGTGTGGGAGTTTTAGAAAACAGATTGTGTTCGCCAAACCAAGAAACAAAAGTTTGCAAGTCCTTGCACATTCTCTTCTGCCTTGCCTCTCGTATCTCCACGTGCTGCTCTGAAGAGACGCTGCACACACCTGCGTATTCTTCCATTGCCTCACACGCCTGAGAACAAACTGGCATGGAGTTGATTCAAGTTGCAATAGTTGCCACTGTTATTCCTCTGCCTCTAGTCAATACACCAATGCTACTCAAGGATGTCATCGAAACCTGTTCAACGGTAATGTCACCCCAGACTCCAGACCAAAGCTCTTACGTCGGAGGGTGTGCACAGTACAGACTGATGAGAGGCTTGAAGAAATATTTGAAGTTGAATTATGTGCTTATCCTTCATCCTTGTTCGACGAATGAGGAAGGGAAGGAAATCTTCAATGGGGACTGTATTGGTTCCAGACTGAAATGAATCATCGATCATTCCAGCAAAGAACGTCGAATGGTCAAATAACCACAATTAACGAACAAATCGTTTCTGGGCTCATTGAGTTGAGAAGTTCCAGCGAATCTTGTAGGTAAACTTGTGCAGATTTAGCGTAGTTTAACTGACCAAACGCATGGAAAATGGGGAGCATTTGATGTACACAGTGAAGGTGAAGGAGAAAGTCCCCACTCCTGTCAGCTCTAATATACGTTCGAACAAGTTCAACCATTTCCATGAAGTGAATCCACAGTCTTTGTGTTCGTTCTGATTTTTCTGAACTTTGAAGTTGGTTTTCCAAAATTTCTACAAAACTGCTCACTGTAGCTGCCTTCATAAATTCTTCAGAAGATATATTACTATGCTTGCAAGTTGAGTAGACAAAATTAAGCTAATCTTTAACCACACGAAAGAGAGCTTCAGTAGTTTTCAAAAATATAGCAATTAGTGCCTCTTCGACTAGGAAGAGAGCAACGAATAAACTTCGTGTCAGCTTTCACGTTCATCATTTGTTGAACATTGTTTTTGGTATAGACAGGACTGTACGACTTCTCCAAATCATTTCCTACCATGATGAATCCAAAGACAGAAAAGACATTAACAAGTGAGAAACTCCTAGTCGAATGAAAAGTGACTTCAAAAGGCTGTCATCATGTGCTGTACCTACTATTTCACGAGCTTTAGCGTACAAAGGCTGATCAAAAGTCACCATTGTTATTCTTTGTCCATTGCTGGTCCCTTTTGTAGCAGGTTGAAGAACAGCCGTATAAATTGTTGACGGATTTGAAGGAGCCTTTGGAACTCTCTCGTCGCATATAGCATTTCCATGCAGCCACTACAATCAGGTTTACATTCTTCTGGGCCTTCCAACCAGGTACCATTCAATCAAAACAAAATAAGTTTTCTGCCATGTTCATATCACAGCGATTTTATTTTCAGGCAAGCCTTTTTTGTAGCAATTATTTTACAATCACCAGATGTACTTGGGGCTCTGTAAGTTTGCAATCAAATAGGCCTCGTTTTTAAAGAGTATGAGCAGTAACATACTTTCGAGGTACAATGTCCTCTACCTAAACAGCGGTTTTAGGTGTTATGCAAGCAGTTCCATCCACGACATGAAACGTGTCATGGTTCCCCATAGTGCGGACATTGTAGTCTCCATTATCGAAAACAAACTGCACGTTTCCGTTCTCAATGTTTATATGTAGGTGTATTAGAGTAACTGTACCTAATTATGTGATTTTATAGCGGACATGAACATAAAGATTACTTATCGATAATGCAGTGTCTGCAAATGCTTTTTTTCTCACAAAAGCCAGTGCTCATTACTCAGATTTTAGATGCTTTTGTTTCAGCTCTTATTCTAACCACACAAACGATGAACTACTAAAGTTAGTTTGTTATTGATTATATGTGACAGAATGACATCAGTGAAATTTTTATTCTTAGTTTGGGGTATCAAAATACATGAAATTGCTTTTCTTCGAATGTGTAGAAAGACCGGTTCCATAATTACAGAACTGATACCGAAAGTTAAATTTCCTGCCTCTGATATGAATTTTTTTTTTCCAAGTATGTTCTCTGCATTCGTATTTCTGATTTCCCCACACGTTTTCAGTCAGAATTAGAATGGATGGTAGTAGCTACACATTTATGTCATATTTATAAACTTATTTGAAATATTCATTGTATTTAATTATAATAATTTCGTAGAAAGGAAATACTTAGTATGTACTACACGGCAGTGCCCATTAGTCAGTGTACTGCATTTCTCTTCATTCTCGGATAAGAAATGTCGTCAGGGTAAAGTAAAGACGTCACTGAAATCGTGAGGCGCGTTGTGTTGGATGAGGGTGATAGGCGCAGAGCAAACCAGTCGGTGGATGTCCTTATCATCCTTGTGGCAGGTCTGGCACAACGGCGTTGCTGCGAGATGCGTGTTGTGCTGGCGTTCCGGCGTCTGGTATTTACCGTTCACGTGATAATGCCATGTAGTCCGCGCCGACGTCAATAAATTAGGGACTGAATTCAAATCACAGTCAAGTGCAGCGGCAAGTAGCAGGCGGCGCCGCTAAGGGGCTGGACACCGGCGGTGGTAACAAGGCATGTTACTACATGATGCAGCACTTCTGTGTTCTACAAATAGTAACCTTTAGAAACAGCTACTAATATCAGAAACATGCCCTGAAATCACAATCCTTGTGTCGTGAAGAGCTTGTTCCAGCCACTGTTCTCAGTGGATAATGCTTTGACCAGTAAGTACTCAAATGCAACGCCCCAGTAGACTGGAGTTCGCTAACAGTACACACGCTGTTTCACTCTTTGTGTGATGCTCTTCGCGAGACGCTACAGAGGCGCATCACAAACAGAACTTCAATCACACGATTCAGAGTATAGGCATTATAGGCTTTGCAGGTGGCAAATTGCTTACCTCCTTTTTATTGCTGTAAAGCAAACTAATGGAGACTTCGGACTGGGTATTTGAGGATCTCCTTTTAAAGCATTAAATGTTCTTGTGACTGCATCGAAATCTGATGAAACTACCTTCCAACCAAATCGATACATTTGACAGTGGTTTCTTCCGCAGGGTGGGAAAATATTGTATTATAGTTAGATTCCTGGGGTGATAAGAATGAAAGAACAATTTTGAGTTCTGCACGTGAGCATATGGAACTTGTTCATATGGAGATCCCTGTACCTTGATGCGTCGGGTAAAGCTGTTGGATTCAGATGGGTTTTGAATTTTGAACAACTTTGTGAGAACATTTTCATATGTATCTAATACTGCTGAATGACTATGATGTACATCTCCACTTGAGAAGCAATATTATCAAGCTCAATCACTACCACATAATCAGTTTCATTCACCAAGGATCGCCAATGCACTGAAATATGCGTGGTACAAATCTTTATACCTACAAGATCGACTACCACAATTTGACACTCCTGCATAATTTTGTATAATATTCGCTGCTTGTTGAGTGTATCAGGTGAAGAAATTTCATTCATGTTAGGTTTCTCGCGTAACAATACGGTATGTTTTATACATTTCTTTACAGATTGTCATTATTGTAATGGTTTTTTAACATAACATTTTATTTTCAAGTAACAAAATAAATGTTTGTGAAATTGTCGACTAAAAACAAAGAAATAACTGAACTTAAAATATAAAATTAGAATTTGAAACACAAAACATAGCTAATAAAAAGAAATAAACAGAATGATAATGGACGTTTTCGTTTTTCAAGTAGGTGTCGAAAATATTTCGATAGTGCATTATTTACAACTTATTTTCAAAAATGGGATTTCAGGGACGAGCTTCATTACGTGTGGATGGATGTGGTGTGAGAGCTTCTGTACTTTATGTTGTAACGAAAGTCTTCATTTTGCAGTATTAACAAGGTATTGTTGTGGTAAGGTAATTTACAAAACTTCAAATTTTAACAAAAATTGATTATACTGGCTTGAAGAATGTTAATTACATTTCAACAATTATATGAACACATTTCTTTTATATTTTGTGATTTTGAAGATATTCCCTCTAATCCTAAAATGACTCTTTAACTTTTGGGTTGGTTTATACCCCTTAAAAGTGAAAATGGCTCAAAACGAGACAATAACTATACCATTATTTGCACTCTTATGTATCCACCAAGTTTCATCAAAAATCTTAGAATGTTGCCTTGTGAGTATTTCTGCCGTTGAAGAGAGTAAACAATGTTCTTACTATGTTAAATCTCGTCTGATATCAAAGTCATTCTAACAGTACAGAAAACCCCCTCAGACCAATTAATTTCCACAAACTTGTCAAGTATCAAAACACTGTTTTCACATTTAATACATCTGGAAAAGACATTCTAGTTATGCAAAAATTACAGTCTTTATGTTGAGTATAATAATGCTTAAGTCAAATATTACTCTGTTATTTACCACACATATTCATCATACTGGTACCTAAGAAATGACAGTGAACTCTGGAGTAGACTCTTTCCATGCCTAACAACAAGTGCTATAAGAAAAATAGCATAGTAAACCTTATAAATTAGGTGTAAAAGATGTAAACTATAATATCACGATACAGTTCTAGGCATGCAGTGAAAGAAATTAGGCATTCTCGGCGTACTCTTGGTGTAACAGACTATTTTTCAGCACCATTTAAGGAGAGGCAAAGATAACGTGTCTTAGGAAACATAAATCGATGGCAGTTATTGCACATGACTGGATATAGTCGGGGCTAGTTATGAAACAAACTTTTGAAATCGGAATTATGGCTCCATAAAATGTTTGTAAGAGGGACTAAGGCTCCCCAGATGTGGAAGTATTTAATTTGAATCCAGTGTTCTTGGAAAGTGTAGGAAGTCACTTTAGTCAGCTGTAGTGCCAGTAGTCTTAGTGTCGTCGTAACTGCCGTCTGCTCCACATCTGCTGTGCAGCAAGCTACGTAAATATAAGTATTAACTGTGTTTTTCTTACGTGTCACTTCTTTTTCCGTGTGTTTCTGCTTTTACGAAGCATTAATTTTCGAGTACTAGTAATAGTGTTCCATAGATCCAGAGAGAGTTAGTGCGTATTATCATTGATTCCAACAAGAAGTGTCTAGTCACGACAGTTCAGTCAGCTATCAGCCGTCTTTAGTGAATTAGGAGTCTAGTTAAAATTTGATTAACTCTCTACAGTAAATTGTTGATTTCTTCGGATGGATAAGATGTGTGACTGATATGTACGAACGCAGGAGGAGCTGGCCACTGTTCGCGAACAGCTAAACGTGCTGATGGCCGCGGCCAGCCGTCTTTAGGCTGCTGCCTCGGAGTGTAGCGGCAGTGGGGAGTCTGGTACACCCCAGGTGTTACATGCTTCACCCACGGTCCCTGCTGTCGAGACATCTTCGCGTGTACCGGGCGCGATTGCTCATGTTGGCACCAATGACTCCTGCCGTCTGGGTTCAGAGGTCATCCTCAGTTCATACAGGCGGTTGGCGGAGTTGGTGAAGGCGGAAAGCCTCGCTCCTAACAATTTGTAGTGTCGTTCCCAGAACCGATCGCGGTCCTCTGGCTTGGAGCTGAGTGGAAGGCTTAAACTAGACGCTCACACGATTCTGCAGAGATCTGGGGTGCAAATTTCTCGACCTCCGCTAACGGGTGGAGAAATGTAGGGTCCCCCTGAATAGGTCAGGCGTGCACTACACGCACGAAGCGGCTACAAGGGTAGCGGAGTACGTGTGGAGTGCACATGTGGGTTTTTAAGTTAGAGAATTCCCTCCCTAGGCCCGACAAGACGCCTCCTGAGACGCGACAAGGTAGCAGTAGGTAAAAAGCAACAGGGAATGGCAATATTAATGTGGTAATAGTAAACTGCAGGAGTGTCTATAGAAACGTCCCAGAACTGCTCTCATTAATAAACGGTCACAATGCCCACATAGTACTAGGGACAGAAAGTTGGCTGAAACCAGATGTAAACAGTAATGAAATTCTAAACTCAGATTGGAATGTATACCGCAGAGACAGGCTGGACAGTGAAGGGGAGGCGTGTTTATAGCGATAAAAAGTGCAATAGTATCGAAGGAAATTGATGGAGATCCGAAATGTGAAACAATTTGGATGAAGGTCACGGTTAAAGCAGGCTCAAACATGGTAACTGGATGTCTCTATAGGCCCCCTGGCTCAGCAGTTGTTGCGGCAGAGCGCCTGAAGGAAAATTTGGAAAATATTTCGACTAGATTTCCCGACCATGTTATAGTTCTGGGTGGACATTTTAATTTGCCAGCTCTAGACTGGGAGACTCAAACGTCTATATCTCGTGGCAGGGACAAAGAATCCAGTGAAATTCTTTTAAGAGCATTATCTGAAAACTACCTTGAGCAGTTAAACAGAGAACCGACTCGTGGCGATAACATCTTAGACCGTCTGGTGACAAACAGACCCGAACTATTTGAAACAGTTAACGCAGAACAGGGAATCAGCGATCATAAAGCGGTTACTGCATCGATGATTTCAGCCGTAAATCGAAATATTAGAAAAGGTAGGAAGACTTTTCTGTTTAGCAAAAGTGACAAAAAGCAGACTTCAGAGTACTTGACAGCTCAACACAAAAGTTTTATCTCAAGTAAAGACAGTGTTGAGAATCAGTGGACAAAGTTCAAAACCACCATACAATGTGCGTTAGATGAGTATGTGCCAAGCAAGATGGTAAGAGATGGAAAAGAGCCACCATGGTACAACAACAGAGTTAGAAAACTGCTGCGAAAGCAAAGAGAACTTCACAGGAAACATAAATATAGCCAAAGCGAAGCAGACAAACAAAAATTACACGAAGCGAAATGTAATGTGACGAGGGCTATGCGAGAGGCGTTCAATACATTCGAAAATAGAGTCCTATGTACTGACTTGGCGGAAAATTCTAAGAAATTTTGGTCTCATGCCAAGCGGTAGGTGGATCAAAACAAAATGTCCAGACACTCTGTGACCAAAATGGTACTGAAACAGAGGATGACAGACTAAAGGCCGAAATACTAAATGTCTTTTTCCAAAGGTGTTCACAGAGGAAGACTGCACCGTAGTTCCTTCTCTAGATTGTCGCACAGATGACAAAATGGCAGATATCGAAATAGACGACAAAGGGATAGAAAAAAAATTAAAATCTCTCAAAAGAGGAAAGGCCGCTGGACCTGATGGGATAACAGTTCGATTTTACACAGAGTATGTGAAGGAACTTGCCCCCCTTCTTGCAGCGGTGTACTGTAAGACTATAGAAGAGCGTAACGTTCCAAAAGATTGGAAAAGGGCACAGGTCATCCCCGCTTTCAAGGACGGACGTCGAACAGATGTGCAGAACTTTACACCTGTATCTCTAACGTCGATCAGTTGTAGAATTTTGGAACACGTCTTATGTTCGAGTATAACGACTTTTCTGGAGACTAGAAATCTACTCTGTAGGAATCAGCATGGGTTCGAAAAAGACGATCGTGTGAAACCCAGCTCGCGCTATTCGTCCACGAGACTCAGAGGGCCATAGACACGGGTCCCCAGTTAGATGCCGTGTTTCTTGACTTCCGCAAGGCGTTTGATACAGTTCCCCAAAGTCGCTTAATGAACAGAGTAAGAGCATATGGACTATCAGACCAATTGTGTGATTGGATTGAATGGGTCCTAGATAACAGAACGCAGCATGTCATTCTCAATGGAGAGTAGCCTTCCGAAATAAGGGTTATTTTCAGGTGTGCCGCTGGGGAGTGTCGTAGGACCGTTGATATTCACAATATAAATAAATGACCTTGTGTATAAGTTCACTGAGGCTTTTTGCGGATGATGCTGTAGTACATCGAGAGGTTGTAACAATGGAAAATTGTACTGAAATGCAGGAGGATCTGCAACGAATTGACGCATGGTGCAGGGAATGGCAATAGAATCTCAATGTTGACAAGTGTGCGGTGATGCGAATACAAATAAAGAAAGATCCTTTATCATTTAGCTACAATATAACAGGTCAGCAACTGGAAGCAGTTAATTCCATAAATTATCTGGGAGTAGGCATTAGGAGTGATTTAAAATGGAATGACCATATAAAATTAATAGTCGGTAAAGCAGATGCCAGACTGTGATTCATTGGAAGAATCCTAGGGAAATGCAGTCCTAAAACAAAGGAAGTAGGTTACAGTACACTTGTTTGAACGCTGCTTGAATGCTTCTCGCCGGTGTGGGATCCGTACCATATAGAGTTGATAGAAGAAATTGAGAAGATCCAACAGAGAGCAGCGCGCTTCGTTTCAGGATCATTTAGTAATCGCGATAGCGTTACGGAGATGATAAATAAACTCCAGTGGAAGACTCTGCAGGAGAGACGCTCAGTAGCTCGGTACGGGCTTTTGTTGAAGTTTCAAGAGTCAAGCAGTATATTGCTCTCTCCTATGTGTACTCGCGAAGAGACCATGAGAATAAAATCAGAGAGATTAGAGACCACACAGAGACGTACCAACAATCTTTCTTTCCAGGAACTGTACGAGACTGGAATAGAAGGAAGAACCGACAGAGATACTCAAGGTACCATCCGCCACACACCGTCAGGTGGCTTGCGAGGTATGGATGTAGATGTGGGTTTAGAAATCTTTCATATTTTGAGAAATAATGCAATTCCATCTTGAGCTAATTGTCATAGTGATCTGGAGCTATACTTTTATGATGAACAGTTTCCATGTGTGTGTGTGTGTGTGTGTGTGTGTGTGTGTGAGTGCTTTACTACTCGATAAATTATAAATTATTTTATAGATGATTTTGGTTCTGAAATATCAAATCTGTGATTTTATTTGTCATGTTATATCTCTTGTCACCCACCTATGACATGTGTGCATAAACAAAGCAGTTGTTCTCCATTTTAGGTAATATATCACAGTAAAGCACCTTATTCCTTTGTTCTTACATCATTGTTTGTGTGTGCTGTGTGAATGTGTGGTGTTTTCATTATATGTTTGTGTTGATTATAGGAAATGCTGTGTGTAAGTGTGTTTCTATGAGACATCGCCTCGACTCGGTATAATCTTTTATAATAATCGCAATCTGCAATATGGTCTATTATCGTCATCCTTCCTAAATTGGCGCTCTTCCCCAATGAGTTGGCTCAATTATACATTCAAAAATGCGTATTTGTTTTTTGTGCTCAAATAGTACTTATCTTGGTTAGAATAGTTTCGATGTTGTAGGCCTAACTTAGAACGTGAACTGTCTGTTACTTTTCATAAACGACATGTATTTTGGCATGGAAATAGTATACTTATGATCCACAATAGAGATTTGGCAACCCGTATCACAAATACGTGTGGGTAATAACAGTGTGATAATTAATTTAGACATTGTGATACACGTTGTCAACACTGTACGTTTTGCACTACTGGCGTGTTTTTTGCAGACATTCTATATGTGAAAAAAAAATGAAACATGGAAGCATCCTAGATGTGGAAAATAATTAGTTTTAGGAGTTCACTATAATGTTTGACTGGCTTTAATATCAGAAGAGATTTGGCATGGTGGTGACATTGCTTACTCTTGTCGACAAGTGCAATATAAGTTCTAGCGCCTATGTGTGTCTTGTAAAGATGCATGCATTTCATGTTGTGCTGATAGGATGTGAGAGTTGTGGATACGAGGAAGAGTAGTTCCTCAGTGGTTCAGTACTCTCGAAATATAGAAGCATATTTTACATTGTAAACTGGATAAAACTGCATGCGCTCTACTCTCAGACTAGCTGAGGCTTGTAAAATGCATAGTCATCTGTTTATTCTTGCCGCTGCTTTCCTACCCAACTTTCGAAATGTGACAGGAATTTAGATTTGGGAAGTAATTAATTAGTGCGTTAGTTCAGTCTTTGCAAATACGCAAGTGCTGCTTTATGTAACTTTTGGGGAAAATATGGCAAAAAAAAATTAAGAGCATTTCTATACCTCTGAGCACCATTGGAAATACTATGAAATACTGCAAGTTACACATTTTACGTAAATTTTGGATAAATATGTAGCTATCTATTACATATAATTAATACTCTCACTGCACATTCTGTAATATAAGACCTGTATTTTCATATACTTTGCGCCATCACGATTTTATAATTTGTATGTTTGACAACTTTGTTTTCTTACTGAAACATTTCCTCCTACTGAACAATTAAAACATAGACGATACGATTTCAACGGTTACCGTAAAAAATGCTTAGAGTAAGAAACAAATGTTAAGAGGTTTAATTCCTAAACCAGAGTACGTAATGCCTAATTTTCCAGGTATACTAGATAAATTATACCGATCCTCACGTCAGTTGCTACGTATAATCTCTGTCCTCGAACATTTATAGCTTGGTCGACGTCCACAGATCTCACAGATCTCACAGTTTTTTTTTTTTAATTTTTACTTTCTGGCTGGCCACCTCAGCCATAAGCCTAATGGAGGAAACCTGTGTTCACCACCTGTCTGTGAATCCTCTAAACACTGTTCTTTATAGAATGAGATCTTCACTCAGCAGCGGAGTGTGCGCTGATATGAAACTTTCTGGCAAATTAAAACTGTGTGCCAGACCGAGACTCGAACTCGGGAACTTTGCCTTTCACGGGCAAGTGCTCTACCATGTGAGCTATCCAAGCATGACTCACGACCCGTCCTCACAGCTTCAGTTCTGCCAGTACCTCGTCTCCTACCTTCCAAACTTCACGACGAACCTTGCAGACCTAGCACACTTGGAAGAAAGGATATTGCGGGGACATGGCTTAGCCACAGCTTCGGGAATGCTTCCAAAATGAGATTTTCACTTTGCAGCGGACTGTGCGCTGATATGAAATTGAAGCTATGAGGACAGGTCGTGAGTCATGCTTGGGTGGCTCAGATGATACAGCACCTGCCCGCAAAAGACAAAAGTCCCGAGTTCGAGTCTCGGTCTGGCACACAGTGTTAATCAGCCAGGAAGTTTCACTGTACTTTATGTTTTAGTATTCCAGTTGCTTGTGTATACGTTTAGGCAGAGACTGGGGACCAGCACAGCATTCGCCTAAACGAGCCGTCAAGAACCGCCTAAAAACCTCACTGAGGCTGGGTAGTGAATCAAACCAAGTAAGTCCAGCGTATGGCATGCATTCGTGTCTGGTCCAGCTCCCTGCCTTGCGAACTAGCTCGCCACACGTGGAAACTGTACGAGCAGATCTGTAGCTCTTCTGGTGTGGAGTCCAAATTACACTCACGTTGATTTAGTGCAAGTGCACTGTTTCATTCCGGTATTCTTACTCAATGTCTGCTGCTACAGTTCGCTATGATTTCTTTTAGGTCAATGATACAAAAATATTAAATCAGTGTCTATCGCTGTTCTTCTTATGATGCAAACACCGCCGTTAAACTACTTTAATTTACTTTAGTATTTCAGTTAATGTGACATTTAAAACGTCAACAGCTCTGTGTTGAAAAGATCGGCCTCGGTATTTTTGTAACAGATCTGACACAGATTCAAGGAATCTAGATACTTAAGATCTTCGTCCTCTGTTGGTGCAAAGTGTTTGATATTTGCGAGGAAGTGGTGGTTACATGGATTTTTTTTTTATTTTATATCAAAATGTATTCACTATTTCACGTCCTTTCTCTATCTTGTGTTATAGGACTGCTAACTCGACTACGATAATTACATTTCAAGATTTTTTCCTGTTTCCTCTTTTAAAAGATGGAACTCACACTACTAATCTCATTATCTATGAACAACTGCAGTTTATAAGAGGAAGTATACTAATATGTATTTTCTTACGTTATTTCATGCTATGCATTATAAATTACGTCCAACACAACAGTTACTCTGCGGAATTCAGGATGAGGCTGGGAACAGATAATTAAACCGTTTAACTGAAAGGTTTTTACTACCATTACGGAGACTAAAGTTTTCTCCTTCAAATAAAACAGTTTCAGTTGAAAATCTGAATGTGACGCAACGATTAAGTCTTTGATGTATCACCACATTATATTTACAGTGGACTGTGCCTAGTGTATACGAATTTCTGTTTATATTATTGTTCTACTCACCACTGCTTGCGTAGCTGAAAGGTTCACAATACGTTACCTCAGCAGCTTCTGCGCTGACGGCATCTTCGTGCAGCCCTTCCACCCACCTGCAGCGGTCCCGGGCGCTCCCAAAATGCCTCAGCACCCATGCCGACACCAGCTCTTGCTTCTCCTTCGTGTACGTTTCCTGCAACAGAAAAAGACAGTCAGATTAATTCAGAATTACTTTCCCCGTTAATAAAACGTATACCTATCCCAACAAAGACCTTTCCCGTTCTTCTGTTATTTATCTCGTCTACACTTCCGTCCTGGAACAGATGAAGACACTGCAGTCAGTATAGGGTTAACGAAACGCTTGATTGGTTTAAATAGAAATTTCTCTCTATGCTGAGTGTTAGATCATTGTTGTAAATGGTGGTGTGAATGACGAAAGCACAGAGAATGCGAGCTACAAGGGGTTTGTCCGTAATGATGTTACACAGTTTCAGGAGTGATGGAAACGGATAAATACGTCAATCCGACGCATGGGACTCTCGGCCAGAAACGATAGAGTCTAAATTTGCAAGCGAAAATCGTTCTGATACCTCAGACAGTGGATCACTTCTACTGGAAATTCTTTGCTTTTCATATTTTGGGAGTAGGTAGTTTGAACCAAAACAACAAAAGTATCCAGCAAACAAGGGCTCTAAAATACATACGTAATGAGCTATTAGTTGTTGTTCAGTAAAAGACATGTATTCCACAGTAGCAAAAGTTAACAACTGCTCATAGCTCTTCAGGTTTGAACTTTAGAGTCCCTATTTAATGAACCATTTTTTTATTTATCGGTTCTACTTTCTTCGCAAGTACGGACAACGAAGAGCCTGCTGCAGAAAGGCGACTGTCAGAGCCACCAGAATAATTTTCGCTTATAACTTTCGACTCGCTCGTTTACTGGACATGGCCCCCTACCTCACGCTGATACATTTACCCTTTTCTGCCAATCCCGAGAGTTTGTAGCATCATTATGAAATCATCCTGTAGACTGTATGTTATTCTCCAAGTAAGACTTTACCGATAAGTACAATTTCTACACTGCTTGGTGAAAATGTTATGTACTTTGTTTGTTGTTCAACACTGCAGCATCTATGGTTCTGATTGTTATTATATGAAATGTTGAATGACAAACAAAGTGTGTTTAATAAATGAAAAGCACCAGTTTGCTTTTGTTCTACAATATTATTTTTATTGCTAACCGGTTTTCGGCTAACAAGGCCATCTTCAGGCATTTACTGTGTGTTTATTTTAACCCATCTTCTTGCATCTGTAACTAATCGAAATGGGCAGTACTCACACACTCTTTTATCAACGTATGCTCATCTACAATGTGTGTATCAACGCGTCACGTAAAACGAGAAAGGCATGACACTTGCGAGATTTTACGTTGATTACGCATCTCTCATTATCCTTTGACGACTGTTGTGTGTGTATCAACGTACTATATAGAGGAATACAGACAGGAATTTTTCAAATTGTATCCTGGTGTGTAACATTCCAGTCTGTCGTTATGTGCAGGAAATAGCAACATCTAACTCAAGTCAATCTGTTCTAAAAATGCAGCATTTCTGGTTGACATATGAGAACACACCAATTTGAATGTTATCAGCCAACAGCTAATGCAGGTACAATTTGACCTATGTGATACGATACCCAGAGGGTTTAATGTGGCCAGCGGGCTTCGTGACTTGGAATAACGTAGAGGTAATTGCAACAGCTTAAAAGCAAGACAAATCTCTGAAGACAGTGGACATGAGCAGGAAATTGTAGCCATTTTAATTTTCATTGGCGAGGGACATGTCCCAGCTAAAAATATCAAAGGCATATTCCTAAGCCCGTGTAACAGGACAGAGTCGGTGACTTTCCTGACGAGTGTTACAAATAGACAGCACATAGTAAGCTCAGAGGTTAATTAGTTACAAAACTAAGTATCCAAGCTATCAAACTTTTTCTAAGAAAATGTCATATTTGCTAGAAATAAATTACAAATTATTCCTATTCCCCAGTTCCAAGCAAGTATTTCGAAAAACTGACCTGCAGTCTGCAAACCCTTCCTAAACATTTCCAGATGGGGAACCATCTGATTCACTACCAAGTCAGCTGACATTTGACTGAAGAAATCTGGGCTGTGGATCCTACCTCAAAGTATCCACATTACTCTCTGTGCTAGAGAATGAAAAATATAAAGAGAATATAATTTCAAATTTTCACGTTGTACCACTTCCTTAATCGCAGAATATCATTTCTTTTAGAGGTAGAGTCAAGGTTACATCGTGACTCATAGATTACACTACGTAGGCAGACTGAGTTACTCTTTACAGCTAGTCTTATTTAATTTAAGCTTCCCTGGGTTTCTGTTGTGATGAGTACAATTAATCGTATATTACAATTTTCCATCAGATGCCAAGTTCTCTCCATCATTACTCAGTTAACTACTAATCAAAATAATGAAATGGCTAGTGGACAAGTAGTAGCATCTTACATGTCTTTACAAAGATTTTGTAAGTTCTGCACATGTTTCTTTCAATACATACCGGGATGTTATTGCTAGGGCTCACTTCCCTAGCCTGACTGCCAGGTGTCGGCACTTCTTCAGGATGAACTCTGAAACAAATTAAATATTCTTAGTTTTATTTATTCATAAATTTAAAATCGTTTTTACGCAAATTATTCATACAAGGAATTACACATGTAGCAGCCATGGAAAACTGATATATACTTATGATTACTTTAATTTGATTAAAACACATTTATGATTATCTCACATAAATAACCGAAACACTTTGATACTTGAGTTACTGGTTCAATATGGATTTTGCACATTCTTCATAGCCATTCTTTGAACCTGATTGAGCTATTTCCCTACAATCAGAATTCTGAAGAATGACAATGAATACTCAAGTCCCAGCACATAGCTTCAGAACACAAATTTGGATAAGCCGAAAAGCTCCTCCCCCCACTCCCTCCAACGCTAGAGGTCACTGTGTGAGACAGTAATTACAGATTATTCACGAATTCAGCTGCGCTACATGGTAAGTTCCACGCTGAAAAATTCTGAACACACGGCACGTCAGGCCGGACTCACCTGCTGGTCCTCCTGGACCTGCGGCCTCGTGGCAGCCTAACGCAGAGGCAGCAGGCCAGCAGCCGCCGCAGCAGGCCGCGGCTGGTCTTGGCCTCCCTCACCTCCTCCTCCTCTTCGCCTCCCTCTGCCTCAACCACATCGCGGTGCTGCTGCGGCGGCTGCTGTCGGGCTGTTTCGCCTGTGCCTTGCCTCTCTTGCACCTTACCTGCTGCCACGTGTGATACTACGTACGTGAGCGCGGGTCTCGGGGACGGCTCAGACTGCACATCGTGTCGGTAGCAGTGGCCTGTAAAATAAAAGTACACCATCACTCTAAACAACATCTATCTGCAAAAGCTCACAGTCATCCACTGCTACAGACTAATAATGTGGCATAATTGCAGTATGTACATAGACAGCTATAATACTTATCATTACTGCTCTTGCATGTCAGAAAAGCTGAATACATCTTATAGTACTTACTGCAACCCAACGTTGTCGACACTGTTAGCGGACAAATAATAATGAAGTTAGCACCCTCTGTAAACAGAAATTTATTTGATGTGATAAATAATTATGAACTAATCTAGTGTTAAGAAGTACGAAACACCAGTGATGACCATCACAGAGGGCTGTGTATGCCCATTTCCAGTGCAGTATTTAGTGGAAATATGATTCAGACTACGGAGAGCTATGAAGCTTTCCTCAGCGTTTGCTGTAACTCTGTTACTACCACATGGATTTAGTTGAAAGTTCCATCGGGAGAGATTTCAGTCACTGACAGACGCAATTCATGGAATCTGTCCTTGCTACTTAGCTATCAGGCTAATGAAGAGACCATAACCAGTAAAAAATTCATACCCTTAAACGTGACCTTTCCTGGCATCACTCCTAATACAAATGATCGGCACAGTGCTTTTTGCTGTAAGACTAGCAGAACCGATCATCCTTAGCAAATATTACAGAATCCCCAGATCATGTTACGTATGAAGCAAACAACAACACAGTAACAGAGACGTTGCAACGCTACATTCATTTCGTGTTTATTATAGCAGACGCAGATGGGATGTGGAAACAAGTTGCTGATATCAAACGCAACCTCTGTAACAAAGCCACTTCATCAAAACGATTACACTACTTGAATCCTTACTACTTGAATCCTCAGCACATAAAAAGGTACTCACGGTATTTGAACAAGACCTCCACGTCTTGCTCCCGTACAGGTCGTAGAGGTGGAACAGCCCTGCACTCTGCATCAGCACTCATCACCTGTAACAGAAATATGGAATGCAATGAGCAATGGGCATTACGCTAAACTGCAAGACACGGAATTTTATTAATAGCAGTAAATGTTTGTAAGACGCTCGGCAAAAACACTTGATCGATATGCAACACTGCAATCACTCCAATTAAGTGATATTAGGACAAAACGATATGTGATGTTGTTAATGTGGAAAAAGAAAGAACACTAGCTTGCGTGGTTGTACTCAGGAATTTCTTCAGCTATATTTCGTAAATCATGACGATAGTTTCCGTACAGGGCATGTCGGTGGAATGGAACTACATTCGGCAGCAGTACTTACGACCTGGAACAGAGACGCAGAATGCAATGAGTGTGGAGTATTATGCTATATCAAAGCGACGGTATTTTCTCAATAGTAGTCAACGTATTGCAAAACTCACATCAAAATTTGTGTCAACGTTCAGTTCAGTAATTATTATAAAATGTATTTCATCACGTTCCATCAATAATAAGAACAAGATAGAGCGTGCTTGCGCCGATGTGCTAAGAAAAACTTATAAGATTATTCCGTAAATTATGTATAAAGCAATTCAAACGAATGATTATTAGTCATATATCTAGTTATGTCCCTACCTCCTTCAAGTTTACTAAATAATATCACGGAAAGGGATTTTCTGAAGTGACTCTGCCAGCAGAGCTGCTGATTATGTTTTAGTGTCCAAGGTGTAAAAAAAATGCAACAGGACCACAAAACTATGCAAAGAGTCACGTGCTAATTGCGGTCGAGTATTCAAAAAATAGCCTATGAAACCTGAAAAGGAATATTCTTTTGAATGAACAAAAATGGAATGGACAGTGTGTTGAAAGGAGGATATAATATAAACATGAACAAAAGCAAAAACGAAGATAATTGAATATAGTCGAATTAAATCAGGTGATGCTGACGCGATTAGATTAGAAAATGACAGATATAAAATCAGATTCATTGCACCTTCTATAAAAATCTGTGGAAAATTTGTCGCAAAACTGTCGCTGTTTCCAATATCAAGTCAATGTGAAAAAAAGTGTTGTGTTGAGATTTATTCTGAGAAAATAAGACACTTAAGTTGAATGGCACTGCGCTCATAAACAAGAATCATTATTCGCGTCACGATAATAATAGACTCAAACCCATCATCAGCTGACAAAAAAAAAAAAAAAAAAAAAAAACAGACATTGATTGCGGTAACGTGGCGGGACTTTAATACGATACAGCCCAGTCACAACAAATTATTAGTGTTAACTATGGAGGTGCTTAGAGTTAATGTATCTTTGGTTCGCTTAACTCGAATAGTAAATACGAAATTTTTGGATGCCAGTCAGGAAGAACTTGAACTCGCACCACCTACCACACACACTTTCAATCCAGACACACTGATGCAAGTAATACATCGATTTTCACCACAAGCAGAAAGGCCTACTGTAGCAAGCGCAATTCTGCATCTTTGCATTGGTCTTGTAATAAGTAATATCACTGCTTCCAACACTGAACGTCACAAACAGCGTTACATCTATAGCAACTCGAACTGAGTTTCATTGTGTGCGAAACGAAGCTAACTTTAGTATATGTGTAACTCCTAATACATGTAATTACTGCAGCTACGCACTTCATGTAATACTGCATGGGGCGTGTTCTTTACGTTTCCATACCGACGCAAGTGCACGTATTACTCCTGCTTCTTCACGTCTGGAACAGCAGCTGGAACACTGCTGGCTCGCTCAGCCATTGTGAACCAACCGATGAGAGGTGTTCCTGCAGCTACAGACCTAGCGATCGTCAAACGTAATCAACTGTTTTATGTTCGAGTTCGCAACTGCGAATCAATCTCGTGTAATAAAATTTCTGTTTTCAACAGAAATTCGTGTTGTAATACATCGAGATGAGGAAAAGTAGCGCGTCTTTATTATAACGCAAGCATCCTGGTTTCATGACGGCTCTTTTCACAACTATTGGATAGCAGTTACACGAGTTGTATTACTCTGATATACTTCATACTCGACTGTTACCTAAAGTCAGGATTCTTCAGGCTAGGTGAAGTAGAACTGTACCGATAAAATATCGGAGGTCTGACAGGGACATTTTTTCATCATTTTGGTATCAATGATCTACGAGCTCTGCTAGCTTTTCACCTACTAATTGCATTTCGTTTTGTTTCCTATTCCCATTCCTGTTTGTATCTGTACTGCACGGAAATTATATGCGCAACATTGCAAGTGCCCCCTGTACGTGTTGCGTGTCTTGTTTGGAAACAATTTTGTACCATTTATTCATCGTACTTTCTGTCGATAATAATAAGCCCGCTAGACTCTTCGCCCTCAATTTTGTATTCAGTACGGTTCAGTAATTTTGTGCCTCGGTTTAGATTTGCGACAGTGTCACACTGATACACAGCAGTGCTAATAAGTTTACTGGCGAAGAACAGGCCGACTTTCCTCTCGTGTCTGGGCTGACTGAGTGCGGTGGCAGACTGCCACAACAGTTCTATGCTGACTGTTCCCGCAGCCACAGGAGACACAAGACAGTACTCTAGCATTGTCTGAGAGTTTTTGCGTTACACTGTTTGGATTCGGATCTCTTGTTGATTGTGTATCACAGGGTATTTACTATTGTGAAGATACTTCAAAGATATATCGGTAAATGTGGTAAAAAGTTGAATAAATCATCATTATAATATTATTCTGTAAAGGAGGGCTGGTGACCACGAAACCCTTATACTGAAATACTCATAAACTGCCCACGAGAATTTCAGGAATTCGGATTCGCTCCGTATTTTGGGTCTCATGTCTTCACTGCTTTACCTTGAACATAGGTAATTCAAATTGCTGCTGACAAGAAAGTAAAATATATTCACACTGTCACCTTAGACCGCATCACCTGTACGAAGGTTGCCTTGTAATTTTGTAAGTTACCTTAGTTCATATTGTTGAGTACAAGTGCTCGCTCCATAGGCTGACTCACATCTTAACGGTCATTATTACACACGCGATGAAAGATACTAAAATTAGTACTATGTGATACGAAATTAATAGCCGGTAATGCGATAAACACGTTGACCGGTAATGCGATAAACACGTTGACGTCACTTTAAACTCAATTGGTAATTTGTGGATCTGTCTTCATGAAACCGTATTCGCTTGCTACCCCCAAAGCTAGTTTCAGAGGTAACTCATGAACACCTGCGGTATTTCTGTTCCTGCACATTTTCTAGTCCTTCCATGTTACTACTTTGTTAAATTTTTGTGCTTTCCTTAGCAACATCAACATGTCTTGAAGGTCGACATACAAGTTTAGGGGTATGGGGCAAAGGTGTCTGCTGCAGTGATTAGTGTTTTAGCACTAGATATATTTATGATCGAAACCGCGAAATAAAAATATAAATTTAGCGACTCAGACGGTGTTTTCTATCATGATACAGTGGTTACGCTTAACCCACGACATTATGCTCTGTATTATGCAAAATATTTGTCATGAAAACGGACAACTAAAAGTAACATTAGACACTCAAACTCACAGAAAAAATTTCAAGTTTTTATTAATTACGTAAAATTCGCGAATGACATTGAAGTTACAGTGGGGAAGACAATTTCCTAGCACAATCTGCAACACAACTGCATAGATGTAAGCGAGATAAGAATGATGGGGAAACTTCCAGGCAAGAACAGAAAGCAAGAGTAGACGTACACACGTCAGTTACTGACCTTGCGAAGTTTAGAAGAAAATATTCGCTCTGTCTGAGGTAAAAGAAGACAGGGTTAAGTTGGAAATGAATTTCAACTGATCATATACCATCCTGCCTATTATATCTACATACGTGGTATTGCATATAATTACTCATTAATTTTCACGTATATAAAACAAAATATAATTTCCCATAAGCATCACAAGTAATATACAACTGTTATAAACACAGAATAAAATGCATCTTTTGTGATAGTTGGTTCCTTGTAAACAAAACAACTGTTTTATAAAGAACTTTAACTGATTTTCACAGTCTACATCATAGACGGTATAACTATTAAGTAAGGTAAGCTTAATTCACGCAAAGCAGGCAACGCCGAGTTCATGTAGATCAAATACTGACAGGAAAAACGAAAATCCCAAAACAAAATAGGTTGAACACTATTTTCTGTTATTTCTAGAAGGTGAATATGTTCTGTCACCTGACTTTATAGAGTTATAGCTGAGCACGTTCGAACCTCAGTTACACTACTCGCAGGCGTTTGAAAAATTAGCACTATTTCATTGCTTAGGCTTACACTAGACACAGACAGCTGAGGTACACTAATTCCATCCCAGGAGATAAGGGCTGTGACAGGAAGGGCATCCGGCCACCCCCTGACATCAACATCGCCAAATATATTGTAACAAGGCTGAAGTGGGACAAAGGCCTAAAGGAAATGAATGATGCTGGATGATGGTGATTACTTTGTTACACAATGTAAATGAAACTTTGGAGACCACAAAAAAAGAACAGAGACGTGATTGGAAATCAAGGAACAGAATTAAATATTTTCAACATGAAAATCAAATGAGTCGTGAAAAATCGACACAAAACCTCATGAGAATGCCAGATTCCACAGAAAATCGTGAATTACAATTCGAATGAAAAAAGAGTTATTGGAGGACTTCGAAAAAGATTGAAATGATGCTGTTTGTTAAGTTTGTAACTGCCAATAGCCTAATTCTTGAAAGGAAGATGATGATGTGATGTGTATCTATTAGCGTAACGCATTTTTGTTTGTTATTGGGTAGAGGGGATGGTGAGATCGCATTCCTGACTATGGTTACAAAGTTAATGTTAAGTTTGTGCCCATGGATATCCAACCCATTACGTTTAGGCTTGATGGTATAGCCCATTTTTGGATGTACCATGTTCTTGACTATCTATAAAACTGAAGTTAAGAAATACTTTTAGTGTTTCATATACTCCTAACTCATATTTGCTGCGAAAATTGTAATATTACTGATGTTATGCAAATGATATTACAACCAGTGTCTGCTGATATAACCATGAACAAAGATTGTAAGTCAACCACATATGCAACGGTAGTTTGACGTGTGAGATGCACAAGAAAAAGTAAATGTGACTTACCCTGTCTACGGCCTTTTTATTGGAAGAGTTCCCGTGAAAAATGGTGGGAAGTGAACACGGCGAATAATTAATCGGATGTGGATGAAGAACAACACTGCTTCTTCGTAACTTCCTGTGTTTCATAAACGAAGTTGATGGATATTTTCATACACTCGGAGCAATTTTTAGCCACAGTTTCGTAAATGGAGATATAGCTGAAAAAAAACCGAAGAGACAGATTTTCAATTGCTACCGTCTACTATCATCAGACTGGCTACGACGTACATCAACGAATTACCAACAGCAACGTACAACGGATGAGTTGCACACGCTATAAGTTCGCGTGAGTTCAACAAATTATTAATGAAACGCAAAATAGATACAAAATGGAAGCTACAGTGATTAAATTCTTGCTTTTCGAAATGTGTATTAACGATAAGGGAATTTTGATAGTCATACATAACGTTTTTTACATTTCGTCTATTTACGAACTGCATAGCACACAAAACTACGAAAATCTACCCGCATTTCAAGCAAAGAAATAACGACTACACTATGTTTCAGTATCTTTGTCTCTCATACTCAGTAATACCGTTGGATGTAACTTCCAAAGTCACTGAGTCCGTATTAAAGTCGTTTTATGAAAGCGGAGCGGTGCACACTGCATCCGAATTCTGTAGCTTCTAATCTGTGCACTTTCCACTGCTACGGATCTTACCTGAAACCCTGTGCAACATATCACTTACCTTTCCGTACTGGTGCCACGGCACGTAGTACGGCTTCCGCTTCGCCTCGGGCACAGCGACAGGAACACTTCCGACGCGCTCCGACATCTTGAAGCAAATGAAAGGGTGCGTTTCCGCGGATATGATCTTAGCGATCGTCAACTGTCATTCATTGTTGCGTGTGCCGTCTCTTCTGCAATATCGATGTTACTGTTTTTGGAGGATTAAAGTCGAGCCGTCAAACGGACTGCATGCCCAAGAATAGCGCCTGTAATCAATTCAGAGTGTTAAACCGGAGTCGAGATTCTCGCACGTGACATGCGAAACCCGCATACTGCCACGCAGGAAGTATTAAGGGTTCTATTACACTGTTTGTCTCAGTTGTTTATGGGAATAACTAACCACACTCGTTAGCAAAACGTGAGCTTCGTTCTTCATTCACATCTAACTATAATATGTGTCCGAAAACTGAATTTAACTTTGCCGTATGTAGTGTCGATCTAAAATTGTTACCACTCTCCGAGAAATTATTAGTTGTCTTCTTGCCGACTCGTTAAACAGAATGTAATATTTAATAGAATCGTATATATATATATATATATATATATATATATATATATATATATATATATATATATATTTATTTATTTATTTATATATAAACGGCTGACTATTCGATCTCTACGTTTAATGAAGATAGTTTCTGGATAATTGAAGCTGTTCATTCGAAAACTTTTTTTTTGTGGTAACCACGTAATTCATCTCACTTATTTGATGTTTTCCCTTTGAGAATGCTATATGTCTACATCATCACCTAGAAACAGATGTCACGGCTTAGGAATAGTTTGAGGTAAAGCCATGAAACTCAGTTTTTGAAATGATTTTCACTCAAAACAGTATGTGACCAGAAACAGGTTGTAAATAAATTTTATATGTAATTCAAGTTTTGAGTAAAAAGCAACAATAATTCAATTTTTCCTTTCTCACGGGAAACTTACCGTACTCTAAAATTTGTACTTATCATTCTACAAACATAGACCTAGAGGTGAAGATAGTTTTAAGTACAGCCATTCCCGTTAGAACTTCCAATTCGTAAATATTAATCTGAATGGTTGTAATGCACAACAGAGTTGGTTCGTGGTTGTATTGCTACAGTAATCACAGGTTTTTGAACTATACAGCGACAAATAACTTCTGTTTCCAGGCAAAACACCAAGTGCAAAGTTTTCATAACAAATTGTGCTGTCGCCCTGCAGCAGAAGAAGTGGAAATACGAATGAAACGGTTATCCTTTATGATTGGTGTTTAATGTCGCACCATACGCGTGAAAGGTTTTAGAGTACTGCATGTGTCGAGTTACGGTAAATTGTCTTGTTTAAGTAGTAACTTTCGCGCAACTTTCGTACCAGATTACAAGGCAGTAAAGTGTTGGTAATTGTACAGCGCCGCTCCTTGTTGATACGACTCACTTAAATTACGGGTCGGCTATAGCTGTGATAACATTGTCGGCCAGTCAGTCACTTTCTGTTGCTGAATGCGCAACCTGTGAATTTGTCCACATGATTAGCGGTTTTCATACACTACCAAGATATGTCTTACATTCTACCAGTTCACGTCTTTCACATATTTATTGTTAGATCTATCGTGATTATGCAAATCTGGGTAAAGAAACTAAACTGGAGTGACTATACGCTGAAGCCGTTCAGGATAACTTATTTTATGAATTCTCTAGGAACGTCATCATTTACATTGAAGGGATCGCCAAGTGTTTTGTGTGGTTATCTTCGCCAGTTGCTCAATTAAACTGAATCGCTATGCTCTGTAAGAGCAATTCTATGACAAAAAATAAAAATAAAATAAGAATGACCATGAGGCACAGCGCTTCATAACGCCCCCATATGAAGTAAGAAACGGCAGCGGGCAGCAGCTTTCAACAGCGAGTCATGGTTATCGTTACGTCTGCGGTCGAAAGGCATCAGCTTCTTATGGACTATGAAATTATATGGTAGTTAAAACATAATTTCGAATCAAAACTGTGGTTTTTATGCTTATTACGACTGTCATTAATTATTGCTAACTTGTTTAATAATTTTAAACCACTCAGCTTGCAAGATCCGGGCAATCGTAGAGGGTGGGATAATTGGTAGCTGGGAACGCCAACGTTATGCGCGTTATGGGGCCCCGTAGGAATTGGCTGACAATATGGGAAAGAAAACCAATGTGCACTCCGTGTGCATACCGGGTGGAGTCATTCCAGGTGTGCAAATGGTGCTCCTGGATGCCATGAAGAGCACAGGGTGCAGCCAATTGCAGGTTGTTGCTCACGTCGGTACCAATGATGTGTGTCACTTTGCATCAGGAGAGATTCTCTCTGGTTTCGAGCGGCAAACAGAAGTGGTAAAGGCTGCCAGTCTTGCTTGCAAGATGAAAGCGGCGCTGACCATTTGCAGAATAGTCGTCAGGACCGATCGCGGAATGTGGTACAGAGCCGAGTGGAGGGTCTAAATCAGAGGCTCAGACGGTTCTGCTACCGTGTAGGCAGCAGATCCTCGACTTGCGCCAAAGGTTGAATGAGTTTCGGGTTCAGCTAAATAGGTCAGGTGTCCACTATATAGTAAACGGTTGTGAAAACACACTTGACCTCTTAGCAACAAATAATTCTGAGTTAATAACGAGCACCAAGAGCGACACAGGGATTAGTGAACACAGGGTTGCCGCAGCGAGAATGAGTATTGTAATCCCCTAATTCTCCAAAAATAAGCGAAAAATATACCTATTCAAAAAAGCAGATAATAATTCACTTGACGCTTTCCTCAGAGACATTCTCCACTCATTCCAAATTAATAATATAAGTGTAGACAAGATATGTGGCTTGAATTCAAAGAAATAGTATCGGTGGCAATTGAGAGATTTATACCAATTAAATTAACAAACGACGGGGCTGATCCTCTTGGTACACAAAACGGGTTAGAACACTGTTGCACAAAAAACGAAACAAACATGCCAAATTAAAGCAGACGCAAAATCCCCAAGATTGGCGATATCTTACAGAAGCTCGAAATTTAGCACGAATTTCAATGCGAGATGCTTATAACAGTTTCCACAAAGTCTTTGTCTCGAAACCTGGCAGAAAATACAAAGAGATTCTGGTCGTATGTGAAGTATGTTAGCGGCAAGAAACAATCAATGCCTTCTTTGCTCGATGGCAATGGAGATACTATTGAAGACATAGCTGCCAATGCAGAGTTACTACACACAGTCTTCCGAAATGCCTTCACAAAAGAAGACGAACTAAATATTCCACAATTGGAATCGAGAACAGCTGCCAACATGAGTAACGTAGAAGTAAATATTCTCGGAGTAGTGAAGCAACTTCAATCACTTAATAAAAGCAAGTCTTTTGGTCCAGACAGTATACCAATTTGATTTCTTTCGGAGTATGCTGTTAAATTAGCTCCATACCTAACAATCATATACAACCATTCGCTCGACGGAGGATCCGTATCCAAAGACTGGAAAGTTCAGGTCACACCAGTATTCAAGAAAGGTAGCTGGAGTAATCCACTAAATTACAGGCCTATATGGTTAACGTCGATATGAAACAGGATTTTGGAACATATAGTGTGTTTAAACATTATGAATTTCCTCGAAGAAAACTGTTTATTGACACACAGTCAGCATGGTTTTAGAAAACATCGTTCCTGTGAAGCACAACTAACTCTTTATTCAATTGAAGTGTTGAGTGCTATTGAGAAGGTATTTCAGATCGATTCCGTATTTCGTGATTTCCAGAAGGCTTTTGACACTGTTCCACACAAGCAGCTTGTATCGAAATTGCGTGCTTATGGAATATCGTCTGTTATGTGTCTGGATTTGTGATTTCCTGCCAGAGAGGTCACAGTTCGTAGTAACTGACAGAAAGTCACCGAGTAAAACAGAAGTGATTCCTGGCGATCCCCAATGTAGTGTTATAGACCCTTTGCTGTTCCTTATCTATATAAACGATTTTGGAGACAATCTGAGGAGATGACGCTGTCGTTTATCGGCCAATAAAATCATCGGAAGTTCAAAACAAATTGCAAAACGTTTTTTGAAAAGATAGATGAATGGTGCAAGAATTGATTGACCCTAACTAACGAAACATGTGAGGTCATCCACATGAGTGTTAAAAGGAATTCGTTGAACTTCGGTTACACGGTAATTCAATCTAAACTAAAAGCCGAAAATTCAACTAAATACGTCGTTATTTCAATTACGACCAACTTAAATTGGTCAAGTTCAAAGAAGGGCAGCACGTTTAGTATTATGGCGAAATATGGGAGAGAGTGTCACAGAAATGATACAGGATTTGGCGTTGACATCATTAAAAGAAAAGGCGTTTTCCGTTGCAGCGGAAACTTCTCACGGAATTCCAATCACCAACTTTCTCTTTCGAATGCGAAACTATTTTGTTGACACCGACCTACATAGTGAGAAACGAACGCCACGATAAAATAAGGGAAATGAGAGCTCGTACGGAAAGATGTAGGTGTTCTTTCTTTCCGCGCGCTATACGAGATTGGAATAATAGAGAATTGTGAAGGTGGTTCGATGAAACCTTTGCCACTCACTTAAATGTGATGGGCAGAGTATCCATGTAGTTGAAGATGTAGAATAGTGGTGTGAATGGGAAGTAAGATATTAAATCGTTATTATTATCGCTATTGACGAAGTACACATAAGCGTGAGAACAGTGATTGTACAGAAAAAGTAAATTATAGTCTCAAAAATATTTTGTATTGTGCAACAAGCCAGGTTATGGAATTGGAAAAACAAGAAATACAGTTCAAAAATTCTGTTATTTAAGCCTGCGTTAGAGAGGTGGATACTATAACACCAACAGAAAGGAGGGCTGGGGGATGCTTTACATTGTTGGAAGTGTGTGAGCACTCGGATGTAAGGAGTTTATATAGTCTGAAACGGAACTGAGGGAATGAAACCAGACGGGCCAAAGTGCATGGTAAAATGGTTATCACAATAATAGCTTCGAAGTGTACCATCACACTTGAGATCCATGTAAACCAGTTCAGAGTCGAATCAATTAAACGCTAGTGACGATTCGGCATTGCAGTCTATTCCACATTTAAAATTTCATAGATATAAGGGAGAACATGACACAGGAAAATTAATACAAGCTGACCTACTCTCTCTTTCTTTCCAAGCATTGATCCCGACATGCGGGGTCTGCTGTTTTGCTACATCTCCTCCATTTCTCCCTGTCGTTGACATCTTCTGGTCTTAAGTCAACAACGTGCATGTCTCCCCTGACGTTTTCAGTCCATCTCTTCCTCGTAGTCTTGTTCCTCCTGGGTTGGTGTGGAGCGTTGTTTTTGCGACTGAGTTGTCTTGCTTCCTCATGACAAAAGCTAACCTACTGCACCAGAAAAAAATTTCACTTTCGTTTACGGAAAGTACTGGGACTAAAGAAGTTCAGAATAAATTTTAGCGTTGACACCGATGCAACGCTATGGTATCAAACCAAGAACAGGAAAAATATAAAGCATTAATTCCTTTTACACTTCATTTAATGCATTGTCCCAAAATACAAAAATAGCATACAAAGAACACATATAGAACAAGTACAGTTTATGAGAATACAAGACTTGTAAAAGCACTTTGCCCCACGTATGTGTAGCTATGACATGTACAAGATGTGTAAGAAAAGTAACGAGAGTGATCTTTTTTTCTATCATAGTTTTAATTTTTTCAAACAAGAATATTGTCCATTCCAAAGTAGTTTCCTTCAGGAGGTGCAATCCGGTGGAGTCGTTTGCAGTACTGGTATCAGAGTTGAAGGATTTCATTTGGTAGACCCTTTAACATGTCTGTCACACTCTTTTGAATGTTCTTCAGTGATCTAAAATGATGTCGTTTTCAGATACTTTTCAGTTTATAGAAAAAAAAGTGTCAGAGACTCACATCAGGTGAATAGTGGGGCTATGGATCAACAGAATTCCGTTTGAGGTCAAAAAATTCGTGATAGATGTGACCACTTGAAGTGGAGTGTTGTCACAATGCAGTATCCACCTGCCTGTAATGTCCGGCCTCACTCGATTCACCCTTTTCGTGGCTTTTAAAGGACATCTTTGTAAAACTCTTGCTTGACGGTTTTGTCGTGGAGAAAGAATCTCACAAGAGCCCAGACACGTTCGATGTTCTGGCCGGATTTTGAAGTTGAAGTCTCTCTATGAGCACAGTTATGCTTCAACGTGTTGTCTTCCTTCCTAAATCTATTTGCGACAGTGAAAAACTTGCGCTCTTGATAGAAATGTTTCCTAAGGACCGGTTCTGTGTAGAGAAATGATTGGAGGACCCTCGTGACAAATCTTTGGTAAGCACCCTGCAGTAGTGTTTGTTTCTGTTGAATAAACCCGTTGTTACTTGTTGGAACGAAATAAATTTCTTATTCTAAAATTAGAGTACAGATCACTACCTACACTTATCTTACCCATAAAATAAACCAGTTAAAGAATGAAAAGTCTCAGTAAGACACAGCATTGAAGAAACTTACGATTTAACAGGAGGAGGAAGAATTGTTATAAAATATCTGGAAGCTTCTTTCTATAAAACCATTAAAGACAGAATTTTTATTTTCCTCAAAGACAGACAAATAAGTTACGTCTGCAACTGGACTCATATTATCATTACCAAAATTGGTAGAAACAACATGAGTTCTAGATTGTATGGTGATGTCAACTTCTGTCACATAGATTTGATATTCGTGTACTGATATGTTTCAAATGTTGAAACTGTATTGAAATTTGGTTATTTGATCACGACTAGATTGAAATATTCCGTAAATTTCTAATTTTTAATGTAATAGCACACATAATAAATACCTTCCACGTCTGATCGAGAAAGATGGCATGGAGCACAAAAGACTCCGGAAAAAAATTATCGATATCGCAGAGGCCGGAACTGTCAAAGTGTGCAAACCGGAATTTTGCAGCCTTTTTGGCGTTCAAAATGAACGTGTGCGACGAGTTTTGTTATTGTGTAAAAAACAATGTTGAACCCTATGACAGAGAGGGTGTGCTACTTCAAGCAATTCTGGACCCCAGACCTGCAGATAATTGAGAAGCATATTAAGCCATCCCCTATGAATATCACGCATTACTCTAGCGAAGAAGTGTGTTACTTAGATGCTGAGTTGTTTGTAAAAACTATTTGTGAAACGCTCACAAAGTTACATTTGCACATCATATGGAATATATTTCAGGGGTTTCACTGAGTGTTTTAATTATGCTCTGAGCAGCCACTAACAGAATTTGGTGCTCTTTTAAGTGACGTGACTTACAGCGAAAATTAAGAGGAAATCGTTCAACGATATAGCAGACCCTGCAGCTATTAGCAATTAACGGTACATAAAGGAAGTAGTAGGAAAATTCAATTCAAAGATGGATGCAGAAAATGAGCATATGATGTCATTATGTTTCTGTTACATGCAGTATCTGCAGATTCCTGAGCTCGCAGTGCAGGAAGCATTAAATTTGTGTCGACTTAATGTTAATGCATTTTGTGTTAAACACCTAAAAATCAACAGGTCCAAGCTATATCTGTACCATGAAGATACAGCTGACAAAGGACTTAACGAAATATGATCGTTTTTGGTTGATTACATCAGGACAGTGATTAATAAATTTCTTTTTTAATAGCACGTGTTCTCCGTCGTGTCACCAGCATAATACAAGAACAACTCAGTGATTAACCTAATGCTTTGAAATTCCGGAAGATTCAAATGTGTGTTCCAGCGTCCTGCTGTGCGTGGTCATGTAGTTTTGGCATGTCATCGTAAACCTGCTTGCGTAAAACGGGTGATGGGAAAACAAGACAGAATATAATCCTTGTAGGGTTATGTCGGAAAGATGTTCACTTGGTCCAAAAATCAAAATATTCATGTATAGCTTGTTAACGCAGAAGTGATTTTGGTTTACAACAAATCGTGGCCCAAATTTTATGAGCAATACTGTTTGTCTGATGACAGTTACGTAAACTGTATGGACCAGAACAGTACAGTTTAATTCACAGGGCCCTCATTTATGAGCTTCCATCACAGTGTATAGGGGAAATTGGGTGTTATGATGGGTGTTTGATGGTGTCAAAAAATTTCTTTGCGACTCTCGTTATAGGCACAACCAAAGTTGCCCTCATAAATGGCACATAACAACACGGTTACAATCAATGTCAAAAAGCTGAAAGACATAGAACAACTAATGCGGTATGTTCCCGAAGGGCGCGAAGCCTTTTATCTGGAACTGGCTCAGTCGCCTCTTTGGACATTCCTGGACATGATTCATAGAAAAATCTGTCTTTTACAACAAGCTTTGCATAGATTTTTGTCAATGTTCTTTTTAAAAAATAAACAATTGGCGTAAAACTATCCTAGAAGTAATATTGTATGTTAAGTTGATATAATAAACTAATATTTTGTAACATAAACAAACTATGGTATTAAAATGTTAGTATAAAATGTTCAACCTCCGAAACCACATAAGCTAATAAATTTTTAAAGAAATGGTACATGCAACGTTGTACATTTCAGTTCATTATTTTATTGTTAAAATACAGCTGATTTTTAAATGAATGCACGCATTCTACATTTCATCATATAGCTAGTATACAGTTTCTTCTTCTTTTGAAAAATTTGCATTTTTGGACGAATGTTGTTTTTGCAATTGCTGATTCATACTTACTTTTCGTTTCGGCAGCTGAGAACACCGCACCGCTGTAAGCATAAAATTCAAGTATCTCAAATAATTTTTCACTATTACAGTGGTTGTTGTTTTATTCCCGAGTGATTAGACTTTGGTTACTGACATGCTTTATTTTTTTTTACTTCCGAGTGGAACCAACAGTACACGTGAAGTGACGTGTGTATTGGTGATTTCTGACCCTTAAAAGAAAGACTGCTAACGAATCGCTAAAAGTTGCATTAAATGGGTAATAATCTTAAAGTTCAGAGAGATAATAAGTGAAATAGCCTTCAATTTTTTTTTTTTTTTTTACTGTGAAATGAGAGTAGCTACTGTCTTATGTAACTACGTTACGGTATTCTGCTTAAAATGTACACCTGGGACAGGGTTTAATAAAAGCATAAATAACCTATATCCTGAATCGTGATATATACAGACAGTCCATTGCGCGAATAATCTTCTGCTTTGTCTTCAGCTAGGGCTAATCCCTGTTTCTTGATATTCTGAGCTGTGTATCTTGCTGAGTGTGACAGGCTACTGAGAAACAGTTCACCTGGGGCTAAAAGAATAGCTGGAGGTAACCCATTTGTGCTCTACCAAATAAACAGGTTTTGAGTGACTGTTGGAAGCAAATACTCGCTAGTCATATGGCCTTTGCTGTTCGGGAAGCATTTACCTTAGTGGCAGTCCATCTGGACAGGAGTGTGGTTGTCCCTTTTGTCTACGGTATTGCAAATGCAGCGAAACTTAGCAGCCACCCAAAAAGCTGTTTCTTTCAAGAAACAGCGTACAAACTAATCGTTCAGTACTTTTAGTGCGAGAATAGTATAGTTGTTTGTTATGAGGGCATACCATAGCAGTAAGGAATGATACAGATGTCTGTCTGTCGACAATGTGGTCCCCGATGTACTGTTCATTGTACATAGTAAAGTTGGTACGTTCTGAGTGTGTTAGGTGACAGAAAAAACAATTTTTCTGAAAATGATACAGAACATACATGATGGAGGGAGTGGATCTATTCACAGTGGAACGTTCGATATAATTAAATAAAAGAAAAGAATATTGATTTGATTAGTTATAGTACTTCAAATCACTTTAGGATAGCAGGCCGAAGTGGCCGTGCTGTTAAAGGCGCTGCAGTCTGGAACCGCAAGATCGCTACGGTCGCAGGTTCGAATCCTGCCTCGGGCATGGATGTTTGTGATGTCCTTAGGTTAGTTAGGTTTAACTAGTTCTAAGTTCTAGGGGACTAATGACCTCAGCAGTTGAGTCCCATAGTGCTCAGAGCCATTTGAACCATTTTTGAACTTTAGGATAAATGAGACATAGTTATAGTACTTCAAATCACTTTCTGACAAATGAGACATAGTCGAGTGCAGATACGGCGTGACGAGGATGCAGCCTGATTGTACTTCATGCTGTGCCTCTGCTGTCTTCACTGCGCTTACTAACGGCGACCTATTTGTAGGCTCCTCGAAAGGTTCCGGAGAATGGAGAACAAAAACGTTAAGTAATAAAACAAGAGTTATTTGTTTATCTGATTAGAGGAATGTTTTTGGGATTGTTGTCAGACAGCTATTCCTTTTCAATTGCGAATAGAGTTTAGTACTGTAGGGAGTTATTTTGTACCGAGTGGTATCCCAAGCGGACTGTGAGCTGTTTATGTGTGGTTACAAGAATTTAACGCTCATGAAGTAAAGTTCGGATATTTAAAGAAAATACTAAAGTCTTTTTTAAAATGACAGAGCAGTATCCACTCCTCTTAGCAGAAATTCTAGAGGAGATTAAACAATTGCGTAAGAAGATAGAGGAAGATACTAAACAGTTCCGTGGGGAGACAAAACAGAGAATTGAAAATTTGTCACAAGGTCATCAATGTTTCAAGGAATGTGTTAGTTAGAGCAAAACAGGTCTTAAGCAGTTTTAAATAATACGATAATCTTGAGTTTACAGATGTTAGAACCAAAATAGGATATCTTGAGGAAAAATTAAATGAAGCAAAAGAGGAACAGGAAACGTCTATTAACCATCGCTTCAGGATGTGACTGACCAGATTAGCAGCAACCATGTTAAAGTTAATTCTGAGATTAATAAGTTAAATACTAGTGTATAAGACTGAATATATAAGGCATACAGATAGGTAGTAAAGAAAGTGAAAAATGCTAACCTTTTAGTATCTGAGGGCAGTTTTAACAAGAATAAAATCAGCAGTAAGCGAAAACATGGTGGTGGTAATCGGAGTTGTGTGTGTTCCAGTCCATGTAGTCGTACAGGTAGTGTGCTGATAGTGGACCGAAGGAAATCTGTGAAGGATCATTAGGATTTTCACACGCCTTTAGTAAATGTAAGTCTAAGTGTAGTGAGTATGTTCGCGTAGTGGAACTAAAACTGGTAATGAGTGACAGTAGTAACCATTTTCCTACATTCGAACCTGTTGGTTGTGTGCATCACTTAATTTTTCTTAAAGCGTTTGCAGGTGTTCTTCGAGAGTCACGTGGTAATAATAGAAGTGTGATGTTAAATTTAAATGTATTTTCAACTGTTCATCAATTTATTAAAGCTTTTAAAGCAAAGTATTCGTCACAGAGTATCCAACGCAAACTAAGACTAGAGTAGTTTAGCCCACAGAAATGCAACGAGAGCTGGAGAGACTACCGCAAATTTTATGAACTACCATTCAATTGAAGTACACGAGTTTCATCTCGTCGAAGAACTTGTTACTCGACTACCAGATGGTGTTAGAGAATGACTGACAGAGTAGAGAGGGCCTCATGTCGAACCCCTCTTGGAAATATTACATCAGTTACATTATTTGAACTGATGTTAAGAGGAAACTGTACAGGGGGACTTAATTGGGTGTCTGTAAAGTACATATTTAAGTCTGGTTGGTTTCATGGCCGACCATTGCCAGGTTATACTCGCTGTGGATTGCGGAATTACGCGTCTTTTCTGTTTAACAGGCGAAATTATCAGTTTAAAGTTCTACCATTTGGATTGAATTGTGTGTATCAGAGTTCATTTAATTATTAGATATTTCCTTAGGAGATTACTTATTAAGTTAAGTATTTGTATATGTTGATGATGTATTAGTAGTATTTAGAACATGGAGCAGCCTGTTGCAGTAGTACCCAAGGGTTTGTGTGAGATATTTCAGCAGTTGATACTCTAGGACTATTGTCAAGAGAGGTTGTTGGAGAGATTTTTGATGTGCATGTATTGGAGGTTTAGTCCAAATTTGTGAAATTGTGTCAAGTGAAGTTGGCGACCAGTAATACGATTATGCATATCCTGGAGAGTCGTATTTCCCTGTCGTAGGGACACCATAGCGACTCTTGTCAGACAATGCAGTGTAATTTGTGTCTTACGAATTTCAAGAGTTCTTGAAACAGAAGAAAGTAAAAGAGTTGTTAATAGCCAAACGTCACCCAAATCGAATCCTTGAGCGAGCAATATCCGCTTAATTGGGAGGCCTGGATATACTTGTTGTGTGAAGAGGCGTTTTACTTGGCCTAAATTTATTCGAGAATTTGAGAGGGTACTGAACGATAAACCTTCTGCTACTATTTGTAGGCGCCCCGGTGGTCCCGATCGCCTACGGTGGACTGGATGGCCGAGCGGTGACCTCTCCAGTTGTCAGGATGCTAGGAAATGGCTGTAGAAGCGTCAGAAACGCCAAAGAAACATTATTAATTCATAATACCTTTATTCCTGCCGAGTACTATATGGCTTGGTGATATCAACGACCTTCCCCGATTCGCCCCTTAGGTGTTCTTGCAACAGAGTTACGTGTTGTTACGGCAGACTTACACGAAGTTGTGAAATGCAATACAGCTGACGCTATACCTCTGTCTTGCACTCTACGAAAGTTTCCGTCTTACACAAACCGACGTGCTAAGCAATTCTCTCTCGACTGTTGTGTGTACCCAAGCCATTGCCCCTGTGTTACGACACATTCCGATATATGTGCAATCCTCTTACTTCTTGGCTAACCTACTGCCTCTGGCTCTCGGCATAGGCAACGAAACTTTGACAATATTCCACGTTTCCAACTCTTTACTATTCTGCGACACTACATGTTGTAGTGGCGCCCAGAGAGATAACAGGAGGCAAGATACACATGTATCGTCTTTTTGACAGGATTAAGTATCCACCTGTAACACCTAGCTTTAGATATAAAGTAATTAAGTGTGTAATTTAAAGAAGAGTGCTGAAAACAGACAAAGAAGATCTGGAAGAGAAGGGAAAGTAAACCCTTACAGGATAGGAGATTTAGTGCTGTGAAGAGGACATTATAAAAGCAAGAAATTAAATAATAATATGAAAAAGCGTTTCTACCAATTATTGTTAAAAGTATTCCTGACGCTACGGCAGTAGTGCTGAAAGAAGTTAATAATGATAAGGAAGTAGGGAAACGTAATGTTCACCATATTAAGAAGTACTTTGTGGCTAATGTTGCTAAAAGTAGTGGAAAACATAATTTTGTGGGACAGACGGTGTAGAGAAGGATTTGTACCTTGCGTTGTGGTAAGAATGTACGTATGAATGTGGATGGAGTAGAAAGGTTATCATCAGAACTGAATTTATATTGCTAAATGAAGTAGCGAAGAACAGAACTATAACAGCGGTAAGATTATTACGATATGATGAGAACATCTAACCTGTAGATGTATATGAAGAAGTGGGAATGAACGAAAACTAAAGAAAGGAAAGAAGAAAAATTAAAAAAAAATTCAGTCAGAAGGCAGACAGCCTCTGCATTGTCAGAAGTATTAAGAAAGAGTGAAGTTTGTGGTAGATGTAAACTAGTGGTTGTGGTAGAGTACAACGTGTTGTTCGATAAGTTGTAAAATGATTGCAACTAGTGGACTGGGTGTTTGGACGGGCCCTACTACAGTTTTGGCAGGGCAGTTTTTGCTCGGGCGGCAGGGAATTTCTTGATGTCGGGAGCCGTAGTTGCTACGAATCGCCGCTCAACCACACTGCCGAGCAAATGCAAATTGTATGTTCTTTAGTCGAGTAAATGGATCTACTTCGGTTTAGATCGTAATAAGGGCAGCCTTCAAATTCGAGATCCCGAGGCGGAAATTAGAGCTCAAGGAAAGGCAGAAAGTCTATGCTCGGCGCATGTATAGCTACAGCTGTTTGAGGTATGTAAATTAAAGAAAAGTCATTAAAACGGTATCAAAGAAAATAATTGTAGCGCCAGAGACAGACTTACAAAAGCGTTTGGTAACTAGCCTCTGGTGCTGTGAATTAACACTTCGAGGTTAAGAACGACATTGGTGAAGGTTCTACGTATGTGGTTGTTCATGAAATATTTCGGATGATAATATTGGTAAAAACTGCGGTTCTTGACCGATGTTAGCGTTTCGCGAAACGCAGTGTATGCTGGAGAGATAACGTAGTGGCCAATTTCAACGTAAAAGTCCTTGGTTCCCAAGCTTAAACAACTGTATGAGGGCAGGTTGTCCGTTTATCCGTTCACTGGTTTACTGTTGAGGGAAACTGGTTGATTACCAATTCGTTGCTAAACTCAAGATTGTAGGCGGATTAGATGACTGGTCTGGTGGGGACACAAAAGGTGATCCACGGCTGTTTTATGGATGGAATTCTTGGAAGTTTCTTATGTGGAAGCCATCGAAATGCTGCACAGATTTAATTGAAGGTTTTTTTTCTTGGGGGGGGGGGGGGTCAGCCCTGTTCAGTTTTAGAAGACGAAAGAACAGTGATTGATGATACCTCGACTAAGAGGTGTTTTATTTTTTTAAATGGGATTCTGTATGGAGAAGTAAGAGAACACTCGTCACAATCCTTCGTCACGCAACACGCAGTTTCCTCGCTTTAGATTAGTAAAGCAATGGCTATTTATTGAAAATAAAACAAACCCGTGTTCTAAACCAGAATTTTGGATCCCTACCTACTCACACTTTAACCCTAAAATGACCCCATTAAAGACTGGAACGTCACAATATGGCAATGTAGTATTATTGTGAAATGTTGGTATGTAGCTATGGAAGAAAGAGTTATTGCAAAATATAGCTAATATTCTTTCTATAACAACACGAAACTGAGATTTTTAAATTTTTTTCGAAATCTGTCTAATAACCTTCACCCGCGACTAATGATATTCATGAACGTCAGCAACGTGATAGCTATTTGGTACTGTCGTTCGGAATAGAGTTCTAGAAGATTATTTTATCGTAGAGCCACGACGACAGAAACACTAACTATCAATAATGAAAGCAGATGCCTTAGATATAATAAATAATCTGAAGTAATAACCAAAAGAAAGTAATATTAATATTTTTTAAAGAAAGGAACAACAGGAAAGATACATTTTTAGTTATCTTAGATGTGTGAGGAGAAAGCCCGTAGCAGTAATCACTGAGGTTGTCGCTGGTGTTGTTAACACTGTGTTGGATACAAGGAACATCTCTGCTCTAAGATGGCGTATATGTTTCATTCAAAGAAATAAATTGAAGTTAAACACAGAAAAAAATTTAAGATATTCTTGTGAGAGGAGGGATAGCGTACAACTTCAAGATAATTATTTCTACTTATGACTCATAAGGCAGCAAAAGCAGTCGTTCCATTTAATTATTACTAAAATTCGAGCTGTAGCAAACACTAGTGTGGTGTGTCCACGAAAACTCTGATTATCTATCGAAATAAACTACGTGAATAATTAAGCGGAAAGTTACGTTAACACATTGGTGGATGAAAATATATTTATTTTTCTGTAATATACGACACCCACTGGATAGGGAGATCCTATTGCCCTTTTATGAGCATAAAAAACAAATGTACTTTTTGTTTCACCGCCTGAGGACACTGCAGCGCTATCAGCATAAATCCCAAGTATCTACAATAATTTGTAACTATTAAAAGTGGCTGTTGAAGTATCCTCGAGTGATTACATTCTGGTATTAACTGAGAAATAGTAATTCTCTATTTTTTTTTTCCTTCCGAGTGGAAAGAGCAGCAAACTTGAAGTGAAGTGCGTGTTGGAATGGTTCACAAAAGATAGACGGCTGTTGAGTGGTTAAATTTATACTACTAAATTTGTAATAATCATTACGTTCAGAGAGATGATAAATAAACTACTTATCGATTTTTTCTGTGAATAAACAGCAGCTACTGGCTCATAGGACTACACAGTTGTATTCTTTAAACTGTACTCTTGGGAGAGAGTTTAGTAAAAGCATAAATATCCTACATCCTGAATCATGATATATATAGTCCACTGCAGGAATATTCTGTCACTGTGTCTTGAGCTCGTACTCATCCCTGTTTCGTGGTATTCCGCGCTGTGTGTGCTGTTGAGTGTGATGGACCACTGCGAAACAATTATCTGGGGCTAAAACAATAGCTAAGGTATTACGCTCGTCCTCTACTAAATAAAAAAGCTTTGAGTGATTGTTAGGAACAAACACTCTACGAGTGTTACGAGTACATACTCTATAATCACACGGCCAGTGGTGTTCCGAAACGCATTTACCTTAGTGGCCAGTCCATCTGGACCAAAAGGGTAGCTGTCTCCTTTGCCTATGGTCTGACAGACTCACCGAGACATAATAGCCATCTAACAGTGTATTTCTTTTCCGAAGCAGTTTCCAAAATGATCCGTCAATAATGGCAGTGAGAGGATAGTAATGTTGCACACTATCACATCAAATCACCCTGGTAGGGCACAAAACGAAGGGTTGGTTTCATCGACGCCTTTAGGACACACCCTGAGACCATTTTGTGTCGATTCTCAGCGTAGGGACGTCTGAAATATTTTCCCGGCCACCCGTCAGCAAACCGCGTGATTGCAGCTCTGGGTGTCCCGGTTCTGACGTCTATCGCAGACTCATCAATAGACGGGGTGAAATTTGGGTAAGAGGGGGTGTGTCACCCTCCCCATCTTGTGGCGCGTCCACGGTGGCACGGGGCAGAACTGTGTTGACTCTTTGGTGCGAACGTGACGTCATTAAAACAACTGTCAGCTCACCGGTACGTCTGAGCTGCGGCCTTCTTTCAGCGTGTGTCAAAATTTAGCTGTTTCAAAATGGTTCAAATATCTCTAAGCACTATGGGATTTAACACCTGAGGTCATCAGTGCCCTAGACTTAGAACTACTTAAACCTAACTAACCTAAGGAAATCACACACATCCATGCCCGAGGCAGGATTCGAAACTGCGACCGCTCGGCCACAGCGGCTGACTGATAAAATTCTATTGCGGTAAAGTTATATTAACCAATAATGGTTCAGCAATAAAGCTGGTATTAGTCGAATGTGCATTTAGCGAAAAGAACTCAAATCGTTGTCTTAACTCTCGCAATACCAAGGTTAGATAGGGGCGGGGGCACTTTATGCTCACCATTTAGAAATATTGTTATTTAGTCATTTACACAATATTTAAAAATTTTGAAAGAATATTAACGGTTTTTAACGAATTATTCTCCCAGATCCCATATTTTAATTCTTCACTTAAAGTTAACACAAAAATTTAAGCGTTAAGTGTAGAAGTTACTTCCCTGATGAGTGCTGTACTCAGTATTTCCAGGTTCAGGACTTCACTTACACATCAAAATCTCTTTAACTAGCAAGTCGTCAGTAAAATTAAAATTTGCGTTTCTATAAATATTTTTTTTCTTGGACGTAAAGTACTCCGACGTCCCGTTGGTATTACTCATTACTCTAGGTGTGTTGCTGTTGGTAAGAGTATGCTGAGACATTATCAGGTTGCGGTCTCTACTTACAATCATTATGTCTTCGTAAACTATGTTGTTGATATAGGACAAAAATAAATAACGAATTTTATATTTTTTTCATTATGTTTTAGGATGGGCATTATGTACGCCCCGCGCCCCATCCTTGATAATGCGCGCTATGAAAATGCATCGGTATTAATAAAGCTAAGTTTCTCAGTAAATGAGTATTTTCATTTGATCGGTAGCCAGTTTAAAGTGACAGTTGTGATCATGTAATTTTTTTAGTTTTATTACCAAAGACATGTTTATACCTTTTTAGAAATGCAGTAGTAAGTTCGTTGTGTTGATCAGGCAGAGAAAGCGGCAAAAGGGATTTATTTAATTTATTACAGCGACATTCATAAATATTTTCAGAGTACCCAGATGTGATTACATGTTTCCTTATCAGTTTGTATGAGAGGAGCATATCAAGTTCATTGAAAAATCCTACCCTTCACCATAGGTTTATACACACAGGATAGAGGCAGAAATAGAAAAGATATTACAGCAGCTTGTCATTGAACCTAATGTTAGTTCTTACAATAATCAGTTGTTAGTTGTCCCAAAGAAAAGAATCAAAGTTCTATCGTCCACTGACATGAGATATGCTATTGGCAGATGGGGTTGCATCTGCCATGTCCAAAATATACGTCATCTTTACGTAATGCCTCTCGTCATCAATCTGACAAATTGCAGTTCGGATTTATTGTAGTTCAGCTACGTCCATTAGAGGTTAGAAAGATTTAAGAAAGAGTGTAACAACGTATCTTTGTTATATCTTAGAAGCTGAAAAATACCTGGGACTGGCTAATTGATCTACTGCATTTAATTTTTTCTCTGCCCACTGACAATGCATCTTTAAGTTTGATAGTCGACTTTGTCTCATGTGTGCAGCGTCATAGCACAGTACAGTGTGTGATATTCGGTGCACAGCGCTCGCGTGACACATCTACGTTTAGAAGTAACTGATTCACTGTAATTACTCCAGCCAAGCTTTTATGGTCTAAATTTTCTCTTTGAAGTGGTTATTGTTTAGTGTGGCGACAGGGATCTTCCTAAAACTGACTGGTTGGGAACGCATCATAACAACTGAAAAATTGTGCAGGTTTGATCTGTCAGTTATTGTTTGGCCAAATTGTTGTAAACGCTTTATGAACTTGAATACTTTAGCTACTCCATGTGTTAGCGCACATACGGGTAAAAATGCTCCTTGGAGTTCGGGTGTCTAGGTGCAAACTGAATTCAGTGCTGTGAAACAGGTTCTTGTTGAGGCTCCTCTCCTAACATAACTTGATTTGAGTAAGGATTTTTCTCTCTTGTTGAACAATTGTACAACTGGTCTTACTGCAGACCTGTTTGAAGAATTTGAAGTTGATGATTTTATGTGTCATCAAACTATTGCTCTCCGCAGCTCGTGGTCGTGCGGTAGCGTTCTCGCTTCCCGCGCCCAGGTTCCCGGGTTCGATTCCGTGCAGGACCAGGGATTTTCTCTGCCTCGTGATGACTGGGTGTTGTGTGCTGTCTTTAGGTTACTTAGGTTTAAGTAGTTGTAAGTTCTAGGGGACTGATGACCATAGATGTTAAGTCCCATAGTGCTCAGAGCCATTTGAACCATTTTTTTGAAACTACTGCTTTGGGAGCTGAATGCTCGCAATATGTCAATGTCACTATTCAATTATTGAACGGGAAGATTGTGTCACAAGAGAATTTGTCAGTTTCGTTGTTGTCTGGTCGATGAAGCGGCCAAGTATCCATACACAACAGAGCATTATAATTTTTGATGGGTTAAAGCAGGTGTGTCCTACAACTGATTTGATTTCACTGTTCCTAAAATTCTTGTAAAAAGAAAATGTTATTGCCAATGTTGTCTGGGGTTAGTCTCTAGGTTTGAATTATGAAAGTTATACCAATCATAATGAGAATAGATTAGTTTTCTTTTATTTGTAGAAATTTCTTTTTGAAATTTTTTTTCATGGCCACTTGCTAGTATTGGTAAGGCATGGGACAAGGATCCTTCCTGGAAGGAAGTGAAATTGAAGTGGATGGATCGTTTCATTACTGTGATTTGGCAATACTACATTGTTAAAAGTAACATTTTCTTTATGATTAAGGATATTGGCGATTAGTATATGGTTGATTTATTACCATCTTTGTATTACATGCTTCTTTGTTAAAATAGGGAAGGGAATCTGTAACCCAGAGCTTCTGTCAATCTTGTTAGAAGGGTAAAGCTGCTACCAGTATCTCATTGTGGTCCAATGTTTCCTATCATGCCTTCAAAGCTAAACAAGGTCGCTGTAGTCGATCTATTTGGTCCACTGCCAAGGGATACTAAGAATGCCTCATAACTCTTTGTAGCGGTGTAACTGAAGTGAAAGTATGTGTCATTGACAACATGTGGGGAATCCACTAGTATGTCTGTCATATGAGTTTTAGTTTAACATCATATAAAGCAGTTTAGCAGTTTGACATGTTCAAAAGGCCATTTCGCACAGCAGGCTATATTTGTAGTCACAAATATGAAAGTGAACATTGTAAAGATGATAAATTAGACCCATTTTAATGTTATCACAAAACCTTCTTTCATACACATTGGTACAGGTAATGAAAGCCTTCGAGTAATTACTAGCCACAACCTGTTATTCAAATAACAGTGTAGTGTACAGTACCACAGTTGTTATCGACCCTTGTATAGACCCCCATATCGTACAGGCTTTTGTTTGTTTTGGTTAGAACAGCTCAGTATCGGTTAGACCGTCAGTGAGAGATCACCTCGAGTTCCCGCTGGTAATAAGCCGAATACACCGTTCGATTGTTACATATTTTTACGAGCTTCGAACGGGACCAACTTCAGTAGTGGAAAGGATGTGAGCTGAGCTGGTGACCCATCGCTCACAGCTCCAGGCGTTGTTGGCTTCCGTCAGACAGCTGCCAAGGGTCATCACTGTGGGGGCCAGATGCGGGGATTGGAGAGACATCGAGCATGTCCCACGTGTGCCCTGATCGTTCCACTGCTGTGGCTTCCCCAAGTACTGCCTGCACTGAGGTTGACCCCTCACCCGTGGTCAAGTGGGAGATAATTTCAAAGTGTGGCAGGCAGAGAAAGACTTTCCGATGGGCCGATCATGGGGTCTCCTCAGTTGGTTTGACAGACACGTTTCGGGTGATATCTGTGGCTGACAAAGCCTCTGAGCCAGATGCAGTCGTCGACCCTGTTCCAGAGGAAGCTTCTCAGCCTGCAAGATCTGGGCATTCACAAAGGGTGGGTTTGCTGGTAGTTGGAAGCTCCAAAGTTAAACACATAATGGCTGGCAAGGAGGGGAAGGAAGCCAGTGTGCACTCCTTGTGCATTGTGGGGGAGAATTCCGGATGTGGAAAGGGTGCTTATGTCGGTACCTATGACGTGTGTCGCTTTGGATTGGAGGAGATTCTCTTTGGTTTTGGGCAGCTAGCTGAAATGGTAAACACTGCCAGCCTTGCTTCTGAGATTAAGACGGAGCTCACAATCTACTGCATCGTCGATAGAAACGACTGTGGGCCTTTGGTGTAGAGCCGATTGGAGGGTCTGAATCAGAGGCTGAGGCGGTTCTGTGGGCATATGGGCTGCAGACACCATGACCTGCGAGATCGGAGTGGGTTTCCAGGTTCTGCTTAATAGGTCAGGAGTCCACTACACACTGGAAGCGGCTACACGGGAAGCAGGTGCTGTGTGGATGGGACTGGGTGGTTTTTTAGGTTAGAGGGTCCCATGAAACCACAGAAAGGGCGTCCATCTAAGAGGGAGCAGGTAAAACACAATAAGGTAGTTGTAGAAACGATTGGTGTATTGTAGTTGTAAATTGTCATAGCTGTGTTGGGAAAGAACCAGGGCTCCAAGCCCTAATAGAAAGCACTGAAGCTCAAATAGTTATAGGAACCGAATGCTGGCTAAGGCCGGAAATACGTTCAGACGAATTTGTTTCAAAGGACCTAACAGTGTTCAGAAAGGATAGATTAAATGCAGTTGGTAGAGGAGTAATTATTGCTGTCAGAGGTAGTTCGCCTTGTATCGAAAATGAAGTAGATAGTTCCTGAGAAATAGTACGGGTAGACATTGTACTTGACTATCTGACTAAACTATTAATTGGATCGTTTTATTGACCCCCCCCACGCCCGACTGAGAAAATAGAGTTTCTGAACAGTTCAAAGAAGACTTGAGTCTCATTTCAAACAGGTACCCCAATCATACAATTCTAGATGGTACTGACATCAATTTACCCTCGACATGCTAGAGGAAATATACATTTAAAGACGGCGGTAGGCATAAAACGTCATCTGAAATAGTACTCAATGCTTTCTCAGAAAATTATTTTGAACAATTAATACATGAGCCCACTCGAAGCGTAAATGCTTGTGAAAGCATACTTGACGTCTTAGCAACAAATAATCATGGACAGACAGTTAGAATTGTAACCAATACAGGGTTTAGCGACCACAAGGCAGTTACTGCTAGGCTAAATACGATAACATCTTCAACCATAAAAGAGAAAAGCAAAGTACATCTATTTAAAAAAGCTGATAAAATTTCTCTTAACACCTTTGTAAGAGACAGTCTCCCCTCCCATTCTGATCATGTAAGGGTAGAAAAGCTGTGGAATGGTATCAAAGAGATAGTATCGACAGCAAATGAGAGATATATACCACATAAATTAACAAGTGATGGTTCTGATCCCCACTGGTACACAAAATGGGTGAGATCGCTATTGAAACGAAAAGAGCATGCCAAATTTAAAAGAACGCGAAATCCCCAAGATTGGAAAAAAATTTGCAGAAGTTCGAAATACAGTGTGTACTTCAATGGGAGATGCTTATAATATTAGGCACAAAGAAACTCTGTCTCGGAATCTGGCAAAGGCCCAAAGAGCTTCTGGTAATACATAAAGCACACCAGAGGCAAGACGCAATCAATACCTTCACTGCGCAATAACAACGGTGAAGTCACTGACGACAGTGCCACCAACGCACAGTTATTAAACACGGTTTCCCGAAACTCCTTCACCAAAGAAGAGAAAGTAAATATTCCTGACTGCCAACTAGGAACAACTACCAAGGTGAGAAACACAGATGTAGATATCCTCGGCGTAGCAAAGCCGCTTAAATCACTTAATAAAGGCAAGGCCTCCGGTCCAGACTGTATACCAGTCAGGTTCCTCTCAGAGTATGCTGATAAAATAGCTCCATATTTAGCAATTATATACAACCACTCGCTCACAGAAAGATCGGCACCTAATGACTGGAAAATTGCTCAAGTCACACCAATACCCAAAAAGGGAAATATGAGTTATCCGCTGAATTACAGGACCATATCATTAACGTCGATTTGCAGTATGGTTTTGGAAGATATACTGTGTTCGACCATTATGAATTACCTCGAAGAAAACGGTTTATTGACACATAGTCATCACTGATCCAGAAAAAATCATTATTGTGAAACACAATTAGCTCTTTATACTCATGAAGTAATGAGTGCTATCGACAGGAGATTACTGCACAGCTGTGTGATATCTGGCCTTTGCAAAAACAGACATAATGTCTTATGGGATAACAGCATTCAGTGATTTTATAATGTTACTTAAAATCCGTCTTGATTGCAATCAAGAAATAGTATGGGTAGACGTTGTACTTGACAATCGGACTAAACTATTAATTGGATCGTTTCATTGACCCCTCCCCCCCCCCCCCCCACGCCCGACTCAGAAAATAGAGTTTCTGAACAGTCAACAAATCCGTCTTGATTGCAATCAAGACGGATTTTAAGTAACATTATGATATCTGGCCGAACATCATTTCCGTACAGCAGTACGAAAATAGTTGTTCACTACAATAACCATGCTCTCTGGAAATATCACCAACCTCTATGACCTTTAACTATTATCTGGAACATAGTTACCAACCTCTTGCTTACCTGTAGTGGTAGCCCATTAACTTATAGAGAACAAGAACTGTTAGCAAATATAATATTATCCAGGGAAAGACATCAACGTCTGATGGATGTATCGATAGTGGAACGAATTCCTTGAAGTTACTCTGTTTGTACCACGAGTCCAAACTAAGCTGACACACAGCACAGTAGCTGATGGGAATGACTATACGTGTCAAATGCCATTACAGCAGCTCCCGTCAGCCGCCATCCTAACGCCAGCCCATTTCTGCCAACAGTGGTGAGAGCACACAGAAACGTAGTACACACTTCTTTAAACAGATGGTGCATAGTCGCAGAGTTATTTCCATGAGCTGTAGAACACCGTCTAGATGGTCTGCCCCTCCCATTTGTGGCCAGATCTCAGATGAGGTGAAAGCACTATATGATACTCAGTAAACAAATGGCGTGATGCACCATTGGCAATTATTAAAATAACTGCTAGTATCAGAGGAGTAGGTATTACAATAACTGTTACATCCCAGTAACCAGATATTTCTGTCAGTTAATTTGTTTTTTGCCACTTCTATAAGTGAATCACACAATTGAATGGTGGTGTTGTTGTACATATGTACAATATCTTAACAAATTGTCCTACCTATGTCACAAATATGTCAGGGAAATGAAAGTGTTAGCTACAGAGGAAACAACAATGAAGCTGTGTGCCACTTTTAGTCATAGAATTCCAAATGATATGCTTGACTACATATTCATGTCTGGTAAAATAAACTTGTTGAGCATAGGATTTTGAGTGAAAATTTTTAAGCTTATTTATCCATTTATATTTGGAGGCCTTTCTTGACTGAATTAGCTACAGATCCCTCTTGTTAATTTTCCCTGGCTTCACAAAAGTATGTTCATAATTTTTACCCAGAGTGCATCCGACGTGCCCACTTACTGCTATCGCATCAATCACACAAGCTTTTCTTAGAACAGACGAAATGAAAGATACAAAAAGCAGGTGAACCTGGGAAGGCAAGAGGAGATTTGGGAAAGGTTACTGTCCCACTATAAACAAGTTTACACTAATAAAAGCAACACGAAATACATACATGACTGGAGTGCTGTGGTACACTCAGATGTTCTCCAACCGCAATGACCCCACCTTGAGCAATGACATGTGTTGAGATGTAGCAAGTACTGGTTACTAAAGTTGTTTTTGTTGCATTTTAAAGAGCATACATGTCAGAGAGGAAGCATGGTGAATAAAGAATGATTAAAAAAAGTAGAGTTATGATAGACACAGATTATAGAGAATGCTGGGTTTCATTTTCAATTAGGAAGGACAGGAAAAGTATAAATTATACATATACAGGTACGTATTTCATAAGGAGTACAAGGTAACTTTATGAGCATCTCAGCTTGGCTTCACAGGGAGTATTTTTAAATGTGTAGAACAAATTGGTGTATAATTTATGTTAGGATATTTTTTTATGTGTTGTGCGAATTTTGTCTTCATGTAAACCCTACAGCGCATGAGGCCATACTGCAGAAGATATTGTGGCAAAGAAATATGAAAAGTGATGGTTAGATACATAGGAGGATACCATCCAAGAAAATGAAACCTCAGTTTGCATACCAGAAATTCAATTTGTGTAACTGATCATTCTCTGTTTGCTTGATCTACATGAACAACGAGAATTAATATGCTTGCAAATTAACAGTTAAGGGATGGCATGAGTAGAATGTGGACTAATACTAATTAACAATCCATTAAACCCAAGGTTCAACAATGATAAACCAGCATGATGCCATCAGCAGTGCTGACATTCAATTATAAAGTCACTAATAAGAAAGATATTTGTGAAAATTATGTAATTTCTGACTTTGTAAGGAATTCCCTAGATTTTGTATTGCTTACCATTACTCTTGTATGTAAAGGCATGGTCATTGTTTTCATTTACTGCTGTTACAGTCACTCCTTGAACGGAATGGAGAGTGTTTTGAAAGGGGGACATAAGATGAACATCAACAAAAGCAAAACGAGGGTAATGGAATGTAGTCGAATTAAGTCGGATGATGCTGAGGGAATTAGATTAGGGAATTAGACACTTAAAGTAGTAAAGGTGTTTTGCTACTTGGGGAGCAAAATAACTGATGCTGGTCGAAGTAGAAAGGATATAAAATGTAGGGTGGCAATGGCAAGGAAAGAGTGTCTGAAGAAGAGAAATTTGTTAGCATAGAGTACAGATTTAAGTGTCAGGAAGTCGTTTCTGAGAGTATTTCTATAGAGTGTAGCCATGTATGGAACTGAAACATGGACGATAAATAGTTTGGACAAGAAGAGAATAGAAGCTTTCGAAATGTGGTGCTAAAGAAGAATGCTGATCACGTAACTGATGAGGAGGGATTGAAGAGAATTCGGGAGGAGTTTGTGGCACAACTTGACTAGAAGAACGGACGGTTGGTAGGACATGTTCTGAGGCATCAAGGGATCACCAATTTAGTATTGGAAGGAAGCGTGGAGAGTAAAAATCGTAGAGGGAGACCAAGAGATGAATACACTAAGCAGATTCAGAAGGATGTAGGCTGCAGTACGTACTGGGGGATGAAGCAGCTTGCACAGGATAGAGTAGCGTGGGGAGCTGCGTCAAACCAGTCTGAGACTGAAGACCACAACAACAACAATAACACAGTCACTCCATATTTGCGAAGACATTTTCTTGGAGACATGCATTAGCTTATATTTGATACTGTAGTGGATCAGTGTACTGAGTCTGGTCTTGAGGACTGTTCAGAATGACACAAGGTGGGGAGGTGAGGACGCTGATGCTGTAGAGGAGACGAGGGGCAGGCGCCCAGCCAGCTGGTGGCGGCTATCGTCAGGGTCACCCAGCTGGAGCAGGCAGACCACCTTCGCCAGTGAGTCAGAGACATTCCTGTGCTCTATGGGAACCCTCAGGACAAGGGATGTCGCTCCTCCCTGAAACAAATGGTTTTCAGTTACACCAGTTCTTTTTGCGTCCAGTTTAACCTGAGTATTAAAACCTCAAAATAACAGGCTTCTGAAATAATCGATCTTCAGTCGATAATTTCTAATCGAGGTGAAGGACTATCCAATCATGATCGATATCGCGGTTGAGGCTGCCACATATATTGGTCGCGTTGTCACCGGCAAAGATTGGGAAGGCGAAGCGGACAGGCACATTGACAAGAAAAGCGAAAGTAAGAAAGCATCGTCAGTTTTGGATGGTGTCAATTTTTCAACCTGTAGCAATCTCAAAATTAAGGGCATGTACATCATTGCTACGGCACTTCGTGAAGCATTTCCTTTCCACAGGTGGTATCATACCGCATGTACACACGGGCCATCTAATAGGCCTTGCCACATGGCAATGGGTGCGTTATTTTCTCTGCAATGCTGCACCTATTTTTATGTCATCTCTTTGTTCTTAGTTTCTAACTATAGGCGTCGTTATTAAAATACTGCTTTGCTTTTGCGAATTTCTATAATAATAAAACATTTCAAAGCAGTCGCAATTTTATGAATAAACATTACTCTATCATTATAGTAAAAACTAACAATTTTAACACTGCTGGTATGGCAAACTGAAATGCCGTTTTTTACCGGATATTACTAAAAAATGAAAAAAATACCATGCTATAAGTCAGACCAAAGAAATACCGAAAAACACCTGTTCCCCAGAACTAAAATACCGATATTGGTTTTAATCGGTCGATTTTTTCCATCCCTACTAAGAAGTAGTAATGCTGACGCTGTACCAAAACATACTTTAACTTTGAGAATTCATAACAGAAAGAGTCTTCATTGTCATAATGCAACGGACTTTTTCTCATGTTGGTGATTTTTACCCATTAGCCAGTGTGTACCTAAATCTACATCTACAAGACTACTCCGCAATTTACATTTAAGTGCTTGGCAGAGGGTTCATCGAACCACAATCATACTACCTCCCTACCATTCCACTCCCGAACAGCGCGCGGGAAAAACGAACACCTAAATCTTTCTGTTCGAGCTCTGATTTCTCTTATTTTATTTTGATGATCATTCCTACCTATGTAGGTTGGGCTCAACAAAATGTTTTCGCTTTCTGAAGAGAAAGTTGGTGACTGAAATTTCGTAAACAGATCTCGCCGCGACGAAAGACGTCTTTGCTTTAATGACTTCCATCCCAACTCGCGTATCGTATCTGCCACACTTTCTCCCCTATTACGTGATAATACAAAGTATTTAGTAAGTTGAAACATTATGCTGTTGTGTGCAAAATGTGATTTAGGTTCAAACCAACTGCTCACGCATTTCCAAACATGACTAAATTTAAAGATAGTGTTCGATGTTTGATATTTTATGTTTTTTCAATGTCACTCAAGTTGTTCTATGCCACACTGTGAATAAAAGTGCTCCATGTTTATAAATGTGTGTTCATGACATCTGTAACATGTTTCAGTATTTCCAGAACTTGATTAATATCTGGATATTTTGCAGATGACATTTATTGTCTATATAATTTGAATTACTATAGATAATTTTTATTTATGTCATATGGGTCGACCTCCTAACGCAAATCTTGAAACTGAATGAAATGAATGGACAGGGAACCACACCTGATGAATGGCAGAGTGACAGATTTAGATTTATAACGTAATTTTGACTCTGATCTTAGTAAAGAGATTCTTGAGTTTTGATCAGCTGCATGCACAACTTCCTTTTTTGCCGGTCCAAAGGCGCCCCCTCTCACAGGCCCTATAAACCGACCGTCGGCCGCAAACTACTCTCTCCACACCTTGCAGCTACCGTCTGCCTGTTAGAAAGGGACAGGGCGCAGGGCTCTGCAAGCCGCCTCAAACCAATGTGAACTCGATTTAAGGGTCATAAAATGCTGTATCCGCATTCGGTGCAGTGAAATCGCTGCTCGGCTCATTGCCATTTGTTACAAACTACATTATGGCCAATTTAAATTGCCTTCATGTACAAACCGAAACCAGAAGTGAACTATTGTCAATAGCTTGTTTTAGTATGCACCTAACCGTGCAGCACAGGTACTACTAAATGACTAATGCCTTACTAACTAAACTGAGATGTTGGTAAGTACAACGAATTCAAGTCTAGCTGACTTGCTGCATTTCATCCTTTGTAATTCACAAATTCAGAATTCATAGGTAGGGCCATAATTTCTTCACGTTATCATTTCCATAGTGTATAATAGTTAGAGCATGCATCTGAAAGGCTCGTCTGGCTCTTAATTAACTTTTTGCGTCAGGGTAAACATTTTTACACTCAAGGAATTTTGTCTGCTACACTCCAAGCTTCGCGGCCTAAGCGAATCCAGGCGGTGCCCCATCCCTGACTGAGCACACTCGCCAGATCTATTTCTCCACCACGACTACCTGCCGTCCTTTCGCTCCCCGTTCAGAACGCCAGTTTCCAAGATATCATCTACCACAATTAATTCGAAATATTAATGGAAATGAAGTATGAAAACCAAACTAATATTCCACTTCTTGACCCATTTAGACACTCATTGTGGCGTAAGTATACTGTATGATTCAAAAAGAGCAGCACAGAAGAAACACATAATTCGACTACAATTTATCTCGCACAACATATGAAACTGAAAGAAGGAAGTCTCATGTGGATCAGTGCCTCAGACTTTAAAATATGTCTTCTACAATAATAAATCAGGAATATAACTCACGTTTACAGATAGATGAGCGGTCTTTGGACATTTAAGGAAACGGTTTACCATACGTTGCATATGTCACAGCAGTCGAAGTCATAAAGTCTGCAAAAGGTATATCCCTGACCACGCTATTGCATCGGCAACAGGCAACGTTGACATATTTCACGACTCTGGGTTGTGTTATGTATAGAGTCTTGTATCGTAAGGAAGCAAGGGAGGGGATATTGTAATGGGTGTCTTTCTACAACACAAGGGCACAGATGGATTAACACGATTATTTACTTACATGAATTAGAACATTTACTTAATTGGAATAGAGTCTATGTTTGTTGCACAAGTTCTTCAGTAAAAGTCCCACTGGAGTCACTAATCTGGTCACTATGTATTGTCATAGCCTATGGCAAACTAAACCCGCTCTCAGAGTAAACTGAAGACGCCAAACTGAATGACTGAGTGAGGGCGATCCTCCGGTCAGCAGCAGCGGCCTAAATACATGCTGCCGAGAGGGCGTAGAGGGCGTTTGCGGCATGTTGCTTGTGGGTGTGTGTCTCTGGCCTCTCGTGTGGTAGACGCACTTGATTCAGCACCTACTAATCGATCTTCGCACTTCATCTTACGCCAGCACATTCCTTTCCCCAAAATGCTGCACCGTTGTCCTGTAGAGAAAATACGGACAACAGTGGGAGGGTCGGCGAGGAAGACAGGACGCTGGACATAGATGGGCTGGGAGCCACGGCCGTGTAGCACGGCGTACCCCCGACTGCACCCCGTTTTCTGGCTTATGAGGCAACAGAAACATCCTCTGTAAAGCTGCTGCCAGGGCGCCAGTCCAGGCCTTAAGGGGGCGTCCTGGTGCGATGACGGGGACAGCACCAGCGGCGATTGGTCCACGTTCACTGAGTCGGCGAGAGGGGACGGCGGGAGCGATGAGGCATCGTCCATCTGCCCCTCCTGGGGCGCCCTGGCGGCTCATGCAGGCGGCTGCGAAGGCCGTGAGGTCCGGTGAGGCCGCGGATCTGGTGGACGAAAAGCAGCGTAACCGTGGGGCAAATGACACGCACCAGTTTTGGTTCTGTTGGCGCCGCTGCAAACCATCGGGACCTGCAATGAAGTACATAAAAGATGTAATGCTTTCCTGTATCACGCCACTTTCCCAGCGACCACGGTTGCCATAATCCCTGAAAATAACAAGATCGCGTGGTGCAAAGCGATACGTGCGAACAATTGGCGGTGCCAGTAGCTGCAGTGGGTGTAGCAAGTACATGCAGAAGTTCTGACAGTGATGATCCGTCTCGTGGGTGGAGCGATAGGAGGCGAGAAAGAGTTGCAGCGCCTGTTCCCGAGTGTGGGTGGTGCTAAGCTTGCCCTTCTCTTGTTTAAATGCCAGCATGAGGCTGCTTCTCCATTGGACTGGGGGTGAAATGGAGCACTTGTTAGATGACGAATGTCGTTTCGTTCAGAACACCGTTCAAAGTGAAGTGAACTGTGATCCGTTGTCCAACACATGTGCTTCTGGGAAACCTTCTATGCAAAATATGGAGGACTACGCTTGAATGGTGCTACGTGATGCGGTAGGAGCCACAGGCACAACAAATGGGAACTTTCTACGTGAATTTACCACTCTCAGACAATGAGTGTTCCGAAATGATCCTGCAAAGCGTATGTGCATTCATGCCATGGGGATTGAGTTGTAGGTAAAGCTGCGAATGTCTGTCGTCAGGTGGATTGGCTTTCTGGGCATGCCTGACGCTGTGGCATCATCCTTTCTATGTGGCCGTCCATGCCCTGCCAAGTTCAATGACAGCGCGATGACTGTTTAGTGCGACAATTCACCAATGTCCTTGGTGTACCATTCGCAACACATCCTTTTGCAACACTTTGCGAATGAGAACACGTGATTGTCCACTATTAGATTGCACTAAGATCATGCCTTGTTGTACTGAAAGGTTATGCCGACGTACAAAATATCAGCGAACAACTGAGTTCCGGACACTGTACAATCAACGACGCCAAGACGAGCGAACGCAATGCAACAAAAGCTTCATGGCTGGGTCTGCTTCCGTGGCATGTGCTATTTTTCTGTAGTGCAAGGAAAAACATTCCAGCATTTCAGAGTCGTGCACATAGATTTGGCAACAAGATGTGGCAGATGCATGAAAACCAGAATCTGGGCCAATTGGAAGGCGATATGGGGGGTTCTACACTGCCATGCTTTGCCGTGTGTCTGTACGCAATTTCATACCGATGCTTAAAAACAATAAAGCCCAACGTTGGAATTTTTGAGCAGTGCGTGTAGGAACCGGTTTTGACGGGTGAAACAAGGACTGTAAAGGCTTCTGACCTGTCGCTAACAAGAACTTGCGGTGGAATTTGGTCACACCGTACGCAATAGTGAGGGCCCCTATTTGAGAATCATTGCACTGAGCTTGAGGTAACAAGTTTAAAGCAAAAGCAATATTTCTGTCTTGTGCACCAATCCTCTTCCAAAGCACAGCGCGATTCCGTAACACTAAGCGTCTACTTGGAAAACTGCCGACTTTGCAGAGTCAGAATGCACCAAACATCTGTTTGGCATTTTTGACTTTCTGAAACGTGTCCTGACAGTCTTTAGGCGACACAAAAGGTGCATTTTCGCGACGCATGCGGTGCAATGGAGCCGCGATCTGAGCAGCATTCAGTACGACCGGAATGTAGTATGTCATCTTGTCTAGTACTGACTGGAAGTCTGACACATTGCGAGTTTCAGGGGCAGGCCACGGATTGCAAGCAAATCAGATTGGAGGGGGTGCACACCCTGACTGTTTATCACATGACCTCAGTATTGTAGTTCGGTTTGAAAAAAGTCACACTTGAGTCCAGCTTCTGAAGAAAATCGAGAGGGTACGCAAATTGGCAATGTGTTCCTCTAGAGTACGACGTGACACGACAATATCGTCAAGTAGTTTGAACAAAATGACACATTTGTAGTCAGCTGTTCCAAGTAACGTTGAAAAATGGCGGGTGCGGAAGCATTGCTGAAGGACAAATGCAAATACCTGAACAGTCCTAAGTGTGTATTTACAACAAACACTCTGTGATTCTTCATCTAATGGATTTTGTAAATAGGCATCACAAAACCCTGTCTTAGAAAAATAACGTCCTGCACCAAGCCTATTCATTAGTTCCTCAAGGCGAGAAATGGGTAACTGTTGTCTGTGGGTTGACTGTAGACTTAAATGCGAATGCGACCAGAAGGCGTGGGCAACAAAACGAGAGGACTTGGCCATTGACTAGCTGGAATTGGAGCAATTACGCCATTTTGTTGCAATTCTTTCAATTCACTGGATCCTTTGTCTTTTAAAGCAATTCGAATGGGGCTGGGTGGGAAAAATTTAGGCTGTGCATTGTTTCTCAATACAACCTTCACTGCAAAGTTATTTACTTTTCCCATTCCTTCTGAAAATAGTTCAGGAAATTCCTTAAGCAAGCTAGCTACACTGTCTTTTGGTTCAAAAGCAGGCACTGAAAGTACATTGTCTTGGATACTAAGTCGAAACAAATTAAAGGCATCTAATCCGAAAATGTTCTCGCTGTCTCTTGATTTCAACACCGTAAAATTCACTCTCCTCGTGTGAGATTTGTAGTGGCAGACAAACTGCAATGTCCAAGCACTGCAACTTTCGGTAAGTTGTAAGCAGTGAGGAGCTTGCTAGCTTTATAAAGGCGTGGTGAGCGTAACTGTTGGTATGTGGCACGATTTAGCAAATACACTGAGGCACCTGGGTCAAACTGAAAGTTCACACGACGGTCACCAATTTGTAACGAGACATATATTTTGAGAACATCGTTGTAAGGCGAGAAGGAAGCACAACCTTAGGTTTTGACAAAAATGTAATTGTTGTAGGTTTCGAACACACGGCATTCACTGCCTGTGCACGAGCCTGTTTTCTCTAGGAGCGGACAAAATTGGCCTTTTTGTGCAGTTGCAAACAAGCTGTTTGAAGATGGCCTTTTTTCCACACTTGTAACACGTTGCATTACGTGATGGGCAATCCTATCTCTTATGGCGGAAACAACAGCAAGGGCAAGACTTCATAAGCCTGTTTACGTGTCTACGTGGCTGTCCGCCAGGCTGTCTATGTGCTCGTTGTTGTGCCTGCTCTGGGCTGTCGCGACAAGGGGAGACTCGACTCGACAAATCGGGGCCTGGTCAAACTTACCGGCCGCTATAGCATCCGAATCATATTGGTCTAAGGTTTACAATATTGGGGAAATGATGGATCAGAATACTTTAAGATCTGTTCCCGTATTCTACTATCTGGGACAAAATTTTATTGCATCACGTATCATTAAATGACTTTAAAAGTAGCCAAAGCTGCACTTAAATTTACACTTCCTAGACATGCCCTTAAATTCCGTGTACCACTGGCGGTGCGTGTGTTTCGGCTTTTTCTGCAAGCGGAAAGACTGATATCCAGTTGCAGCTACTTGAACTTTCTGATCATAGTACTGAGTTAATGCAGCGATAAGTTAGTCTTACACGGCCGGCCGCTGTGGCCGAGCGCTTCTAGGCCCTTCAGTCTGGAACCGCGCTGCTGCTACGGTCGCAGGTTCGAATCCTGCCACGGGCATGGATGTGTCCTTAGGTTTGTTAGGTTTAAGTAGTTCTAAGTCTAGGGGCTGATGACGTGAGATGTTAAGTCGCATAATGCTTATAGCCATTTGAACCATTTTTAGTCATACACGAGTTCGTTGGGATGCGCGGTTGGGAACGGTTTTTGTATTAGCCCTAACATTGGAGACCCTGCAATCGAAAAGAAGTGACATAACTTTACAGTCTCTTGAACACTATGGACTTGACAGTGTTCTTGGAACTGAGTCAGGTATTCAATCAGTTCCTCCTCTGTGTCCTTAAATTGCCGTAACGGTGGTATACTGGTCTGTGGCACTTGTGAGGTCTGATTGGTTGATCGGTTGTGGTTGTGCGGCCGACGCAGATCGTGCAGCAAGCAATTATTGTAGCGTCGTCAGTACGGTAGCAGTTTGTTGGTTCTGAAACTGAGAAACTTGTGTTAGATCCATCACATTGGCTGTCTGCGGCAGAGGCGCCGGGGCATCGAAAAGCAACAGAAGCCTATGAAAAGAAAAATTTGATTAGTTCTGCGGTTCCCCTCTTGGAATACATGCAAGAACACAACAACAAATTCCCAAATAGTAACACTTGAATACGATCACCCCTGCAGGCTAAAACACCGATCGCCAGAGTATTATCCTCATTCGCCATTGCAGAGTGTTGTACCACAAAGAAGGGAAGGAGAGGATATTATGGGTGGCCAAACTGTTCAAATGTGTGTGAATTCTTAAGGGATCAGACTGCTGAGGTCATCGTTCCTTAGTCTTACACACTACTTAAACTAACTTACGCTAAGAACAACACATACACCCATGCCCGAGGGAGGTCTCGAACCTCTGGCGGGAGGAGCCGAACAGTTATGGGTGGACAGTATCCTCATTATGCAAACACGAATGCACACTTGGATTAATACTGTTCTTTATTTATGTGAACTGGAATATCTACTTAACATGAATAGACTTCATGTCTCTGGCACAAGCTCATCAGTAACAATCCCACTATAGTCACTACTCTGGTAGCATTGTACTGTCGTAGCCTGTGACGAACTAAACCCGCTCTGCGAGTAAGCTGTCAGATGGCAAATCGGGTGGCTGATTGAATGAGTGACTAAATGAGGCCCTCCAGTCAGCGACGGCGGCCTAAATAACTGCTGTCGATAGAGCGTTGGCGGCCTGTTGCGTGTGGGTGTGTGTCTGGCCGCTCAGGTGGTAGGCGTTCTTGGTCCAGCGCCTGCTAGTCGATCTATGAGCTTCATCTTTCCCGACCAGTGTGGTGGAGACAGATTATGCCAATACATTAAGCCCGTTCTGTTGCCAACCAGATTTTATGAGGTTAAGGGAAATTTACAGTTAACTACAGAGCCGAGAATGCACGAATCTTTTTTTTTTGAAGATAAATTCACTGGGTCACTAGTATTCGCTATGTTGATAACACTGTTTGGGATGTACTTTCAGCGTCATGCAGAAATTGACTCCATGCTGCCTCCCTCCTCGGGCCCTGGAACAAGATGGAAATCCTCAATCGCAGTTTTAACGATTGGTCAAATGATCACAATACAGTAGCACCATGTGTGGCTATCGAGAGCTACAGACCGAACACCCAAACAGTTCTTTTTTACAGAGTTGGCTACTAGCAGAAGTGAACAGAAGAGAGGCTGACACTTGAATTGTCAGGATGCGTATACGACCTCCCTAAAGGACACAGAAGAGGCATACACAGATAAGCACTGCTGTACAACAGCTTGTGATCACACATTTTGATTGTCGCTGCAGAATTAGAAATTTATGAATTTTTAACACAAGAAACGTATTAATGATTACAAGTAATATATAAAGAAGCCCAAAAATATCATTCTATAATGCTAATCAAAATTGACAACATTATTTATTGGGTAACATTCGAAGCATTGTAAATGTTTGCGGGACCATTTTCAACTGTTTCTTTCAGAAACTGCGGCTATGGAACACGTTGTGTTGCGTTTTGGTGAGGCCTTCGGTCTGAAGACTGGTTTGATGCAGCTCTCTGTGCCACTCTGTCCTGTGCAAGCCTCTTCATCTCTGAGCAACTACTGCTACATCCATTTGAACCCGCGTACTGTATTCATCTCTTGGTCCCCCTCCGCATTTTTACTCTCCGCACGTCCCTCCTATACTAAACTGACGATCCCTTGAAGTGTCACAATGCGTCCTACTAACTGATCCGCCGCGCGGAGTGACCGCATGGCTTGGGGCGCCATGTCACGGATTGCGCCGCCCATTCCGCCGAGGCTCGAGTCTTCCCTCGGGCATGGGTGTGTGTGTTGTTCTTAGTAGAAGTTAGTTTAAGTAGTGTGTAAGTATAGGGACCGATGACCTCAGCAGTTTGGGCACTTAGGAATTCACACACATTTGAACATTTTTGAACATATTGGTAACAGTCATTTGTAGTAGGATTTTAGGATATATACTGTTTTCGAACTTTACGAGCTATTTCGAAGAAAGCGGTTTACTGACAAACAGCCAACACGAATTCAGAAAATATTGTTACTGTGAAACACGACTAACCCTTTATTCTCATGAATAATGACTGCTGTAGACATGGGTTGTCAAATTGATTCCATATTTTTAGATTTCCAGAAAGCTTTGACACTGTACCTCACAGACGAGTTCCAAACAAATTGCACACGTATGGACTGTCGTCTGAGTTGTGCAACTCGATTCGTGATTTCCTGTCAGAACAGTCACAGTCCGTACTAAATGACGTAAACTCATCGCGTAAAACAGAAGCGATTTCTGGCGTTTCCCAATGAAGTGTTATAACCCTCTGCTGTTGCTGATTAGGAGAACTTCTGAGTGGTCCTCTTAGTCTGCACATTATGCTGTCATTTACTTTCATGTAATGTCATCAGGTGATCAAACGAACCGAAAAATGATTGAGACAAGTTATCTTTACGGTGCAAATGAATCTAAGTCATGAAACGTATGAATTCATCCACGTGACTACTATATGAAATCGGCTAAATTTCGGTTACACGATAAATCACAGAAATCTAAAGGCCATAAACTCAACTAAATACTTAGTTATTACAGTAACGAATAACTTAAATTTGTAAGGATCACATAGATAATGTTGTGGGTAAAGCAAAACAATGACTACAATTTATAGGCAGAACACTGAGAATATGCAACAGGTCTACCAAAGAGGCTGCCCCCCACTACATTGATGCGACCTCTTTTGGGGGACTGCTACGTGGTGTGGGATCCGCATCAGATAGTATCGACATAGGACACCAAAAAAGTTTAGAATAGATGGGCTCGTTTTGTATTATTGCGTAATAGGGGGGACTGTGCCACGGACGTGATATGAGAATTGGAGAGGCAATCATTAAAAAATAGGCGGTTTCCGTTGCGACAAGTCCTTCTCAAGAGGTTTCAATCACCACCTTTCTGCTCAACCATCAAACATACTTTTTTGGCGACCACCTTCATGGGAGGAATGACCATCATAATAAAATAAAGGAAATCAGAGCTCGCACAGAGAGATTTAGGTGTTCACTTTTCCCGTGTGCTGTTCGATAGTGAAACAGCAGAGAAATTTTTATGAAGGAAAATCGCCACACATCCGCACGTTTTGAGAAGTTTTTTATGTAGACAACAAGTTTCGGCATCTCAGTAATACCATCTTCAGGACCCATATGCACTTCATGTACAGACAATCAGATGCATCAATAATAGCATACTATCGGTATCTGGACACACTCAGTTCTTTATTCCGGTGTTTCCTTCGAAGAATTGACAATACATGAAGTGCGTATGGGGCCTGAATGTGGCGTTATTGAGATGCCGGGACTAGTTGTCAAATAAAATAACTGCTCGAAACGTGCAAATTTCCTCGGTAAATATTTGACCAGTCGCTGTCCCACGTCGACAATGCATCGAAAGATGGGGTAGAGAAATTGCTTGAAGGTGGTTCGATGAAACCTCTGCCAGTCACTTAACTGTGAATTGCACAGTAATTTTGTAGATGTAGACTCACAGATCATGCAAACCACGTGCATACCTTGTTCCCACAATGCTATGACAGGTTCTGTCGTCTAGAATAGAACATAAAGGACTAATAGTTATAAAGTCTATCTTGAAAGAATCCATGTCGCTTTTACTTGTATATGGGGAGCGATTTCGATTACATATCCACATTCAGATCAGGATTTCCGTGTGAGACAGTGTTTTACACAGTTCAGGTATACCTAACATAAACAACTGCAGTCGAAACCAGTCAACAATTGAAAATAAAATCAGTTTGGGAATAATTAAATAATATTTTTACCGATTGTAGTAGCAGTTTCTGCCATGTCATCGGGTATGTATGATATATAAAAGATGTCAGCAAAAAGTATTACTCTTTCACACGATATTTCCCACTGACGTTAAGCCTTCCAGAGACCTACCAAGGATCCAGTTCCCGCAAGGAAACGGCACCTTCAAGGCAATATGAAATTCAGGCATTGTGCACGTGGTCTAGATGTGAGATCGTTGTTCTTGTAGTTGTTTGCCCTTCCACTGATTTTGCGCAAAGGTTTTATCCGCTAGCTGCCGAGATCAATAGAAGAATTGTGAACGCGTTTTCTGAAAACTGTCTTGAGCAACTAGTTCGAGAGCCCACATGCAATGGAAACAACTCAGACCTCGCAGCTACAAATAGGCCGGACCTAATTACTACCGCCAGTATGCAGACGGTTGTTTTTGTGTCATTACAGCGACTCTGGTTACAAAAGTCAATAAATCAGTCAAGAACGCTAGAGAGTGTTTTGGTAGGAGGAGCAGATAAGCAGGTGTTATCATCTCACTTAGACAGGGAATCGACATCATCCAGTTCTAGTGAGATGGGGGCAGTGAAATTATGGGAAAGTTTAAACAGACTGTTTAGCCGTGATCTTCATTAAGGACAGAAGTGCCTTACAATGTTTTAATAACGAGATTCGGAAACCGCTGAGGAAGCAAATTCTGTTGCACTCTCGGGTCAAAAGAGAACGTACAAATAACGGAATGCAAAGATTGCTAGAGAGACGTACGTCTGTGAAAAGACCTAAACGCAAAACATACAACTACTACCACCGTTATACCTTAGCAAAAGATCTGGCAGAGAACCCGAAGAAATCTTCCGTCCAGTCACTTTTTGACCAGCCTGGTGAGGCAGTTGGAGACACCAAACGGGAGCCGAAGTTTTAAATTTCACGTTTAAGAAACCTTTCATGCAGGAGAATCGTACAAACATACCAGTTTGACCATCGAACAGACACCCGTATAAACGACGTAGTAGTAACCATCCGTGGAGTAGAGAAACAACTGGAAAGGTTGAAAGCAAGTGAGTCACCAGGTCTGGATGAAATTGCAGTTGGATTTTTCAAAGAATACTCTACGGCACTTTTCCTTTGCTTAGCTTGCAATGATCGCGAATCTGTCCCTCAGCGCAAAGCCCCAAGCAACTGGAAAAAAGCACAGGCGACTCCTGTTTGTAAGAAGGGCAAAAGAACGGGTCCGCAAAATTACACAGCAACATTCGCAACATCGGTTTGCTGCGGTATCTTTCAAAATCTTCTCAATTCAAATGTAATATATTCTCTTGAGACCGAGAATCTTATGTCCGCGAATCAGCATGTTTTTAGACAGAATCACTCGTCCGAAATTTTGTTTGCCCTTTTCTCACATAATATACTGCGAACTTTGGATGAAGGGCAGCAGGCTCATTTCACATTCCTAGATTTCCGGTAAGCATTTGCCAGGCGGTTAAAGAAGGTAGAAGCATGTGAAATAGGTTCACAGATATGTGAGCGACTACAAGACTTCTTAATTTATAGGACCCGGTATGTTGCCCTCGACGTTGAGTGCTCATCAGATACATGGGTGCAAGAACCCCCACTCGTACGAAACTCCGAGAAACGTCTCAGTTTAGCCTGTGACTCCGTATATGGTGGTATTAGGGCGTATGGCGTAACTGGCCACGTTTTCCAGCCGAGGTTTGCGACAATTAAGCCAGTCCGCCCTTGAATTGACATAGTGAGCCGCCGTGTAGGAATTCTTCGTACCTGTTATATGGAGATGCTCACGTAGTTTTACAACCCATTGAACAGCCGTGGCAGCGCCTTCGGATTCCGAAAGTGCAACACTTCTGTTTATTTTTTACGTAATGAAATGGGAAGAAGTTATTTTGAGCAAATAATTTTCACACTGGATGCCATTATAGTGCGTTTGTTTAAGAAAGACCATGAAATTAACTTGTTCCCATTGATTATAAGCTTACTATTAACGGTACGAGAGTATGGTCTCCCCATGACCAAAAAGAAAGGCTTCCTATCGACGACTGCCGATTATGGCAAGGAGGAAAGATGATGTTAATGTGATTCCTTTTGCCTTTTTCGAACATAAAAGTTTACATTTTCGAACAAATTAATTTCTGACGTGGCATTTGTCAAAAGAATGAGAACAGCGGGTTATGTGAATCGAGATATGAAAGTGATTTGCTACTGTATTATCCAGAATGCGTGTTTTTGCACCGGGAGAGTGAATTGGGTGGCGAGGAGTGGGTGCTCAACTCTCGTGGTGTGAGAATACGTAGCCTGGGCACGTTGGCATTTTCGTGCTCAGTAGATGCCGATCTGATCCTTATGATGAATTTTAGGGTATTGCAAATACCATTCTTTGGATAGAATTTTTCGTGGCTAAAGTCGTTTACCAACATGAAATAATCAACGAGTCTCAGTTTCGTTTGTCATTTAGATGTGGTTGTAGGGAATGTGCAGTACCGATTCAGTTCTTCATATGGGACAATGGGATCAACTGTAGCCTTACCTTTGCTTGTACCATGTCCACAGAGGACAGCTGGTCTGTTCCTGTTGACGGTTAATGTATGGGCATGCCCGAGATTTGCATTTCTCACAGCCTGACTGACTCTGTTCCGCTTCTGTTTGTAAGCAACACGATTTTCACGCGTGTGGCGCAGTTCGTATGCCCGATGTGCAGCATCTGAGTTTCATGAGCTGTGTTGTTTCTGCTGTTAGCCGAGGTGCAGGTTTTTTCATTACTTTTCCGATCTTTACTGGGACATATTTGTGATATAGTTGAGTAAGTTTTAGCAAATTCTTTCAACTGTACTGCGAGCATAGAACAACATCTATTTCCCTGAATAACAGAATTTAATTCTGAATACCAGTTAAGGTTCATCGTAGACACTAACACCTACGTTACGAGCACCTACCTCATAGCCGGCATGTCCACCTTTGGCACGGATAACAGCGGTGACGCGTCATGCCACTGAAGCAATGGGGCCTTGGTAGATCGCTGGAGAGAGTTGGCACCACATCTGCACACAGGGCGATGAGCTCTTACGTCACGTTCTGTCTCAAACCTGTGTGTTTGATTGGGTTCACATCTGTCAAGTTCGGGGGGAGGGGGGGCAGCATGCCGATTGAAACTCACCACTGTGTTCTTCGAACTACACAGTCACAACCATGGCATTCTGACAAGGCGCATTATCTTGCTGAAAAATACCACTGTCGTGGGGAAACATGATCGTCATGAAGGGGTATAAGGTGTCTTCAACCAGTGTACGATAGTCCGTGTGTTTTGTTGGCTGAAGAGCCAACACCGTGTTACTAGAGGAGGCCGAAATGCACGTCTTTTAGCTCACGCAGGCTGGCGTGAGGGGGGAAGAACTATACTGACGTGAGGTCTGTAACATGACAAGGAATTCAAATTCAGAAAGCGCACGTAGCTAGTTGATACTTAACTTTAATCCATTTATGATGAACGTCGCTCTTGACGGTACATGATTCACAATATTATCTGTTCAGAATAGTGACTGAATATGGCGCCTTGCTAGGTCGTAGCAAATGACGTAGCAGAAGCCTATGCTAAACTGTCGTCTCGGCAAATGACAGCGTATGTAGACAGTGAACCATCGCTAGCAAAGTTGGCTGTACAACTGGGGCGAGTGCTACTGAGTCTCTTCAGACCTGCCGTGTGGCGGCGCTCGGTCTGCAATCATTGATAGTGGCGACACGCGGGTCCGACGTATACTAACGCACCGCGGCCGATTTAAAGGCTACCACCTAGCATGTGTGGTGTCTGGCGGTGAAACCACACCGTGACTGCCATAATGCCCTGCATGAGCTCCACTGGACCCTTGTATGGCCCTGTGAATGTTCCCCAGAGCGTAATGGAGCGGTCGTCAGCTTTTGTCCATCCAACAGCACGGATGTAAAGGAGCTGTTACAATGAAAGACGACCGATTCGTGCCCTACCATCGGCATGGTGAAGACAGTATCAGGATCTATCAGACCACGCAACGCTCTGCCACTGCACCAACGTCCAGTGCCGATGGTCATGTGCCCATTTCAGTCGTGGTGTTCATATTGGCGCCTGCGTGGGTAGTCGGCCTCGGAGGCCCACTGTTAGGAGTGCTCGGTGCACTGCGTGTTCAGACACACTTGGTCTGTGCCCAGCATTCCAGTCTGACGTTAGTTTCGCCACAGATCGCCGCCTGTCCTGTTTCACCAGTCTGCCCTGCGTACGACGTTCGACATCTGCAATCAGGGGTGGCCGCCTGACTCCAGACGACTTGGCGTGTGTAATCTCCCCACGGAAAATTACCCTCTACCCCGCACCAACTAATCATTGTCAATCAAACCATCCACATTCATTCACTTTGGAAAAGTATCTGATCTGATTTTCTAGTAATATATGCACCGACAGCTCGTCGACGTCAAAGTATTTTTAGTACGTTTATTCTTTGGAATAACAGAGATACATGCATGTATTCTCCATGGTTGTTAGACTGGTAACTAGGACAGCTTCGGAAGTATCTGTTGAAAGATTGACGGGTTTCTAAAAGAGACAGATTTGCTTTTCTTCTCGCTAAAGCGAGCTATTAACATTTTTGCCACTAGCGGGTTGCTTGAAGAGAAAGAAACTGTAACGGAAAATAATTAAGACTTGGAACCAACAGAGATCTGGACATGTAATGGAGATGGATTGAATATACAATTTCCTTCATAAATAAGGTTTGTGACCCCTTTTATACTGGAGTGAATGAACGAATGAGTTCTTTGTCTGAATCATTGATGATCGCGTTGGCCCTGTAATTAGTGGGGAAGTTTCAGCTGTGTCGAAGAGAGCCTGCCATCACCGAGTCTTTGTCAAATCGTCCAAAAAGGCTTCGTACACATCTGGAATTCGAAATCTTTTGTAAAAGGAACGAATTGTTCAAACGATTGATTTTCCCAACTGAATGCAGCGCTTAACAATAATAATAAATGTAAAGATCTCTTACAGCAAGCCAGCCGCTGAATACTAAGACGAAGGGCTCCACCAGAGATTCTATTTGGCTGATTTCACGTAATGAAATATTATATCAAAAACTGTACATAGATAAAGGAGAGAGAGAGAGAGAGAGAGCGAATGAAAATTAGAGAAATACTAATAATCCTCCATTAGTCTAATTTTTCGCCTGTCTTATCACGGATCAGCCTAAAGGAAAAACGGGAGACCCTTACTTTACTGTATAGATTTATGTGTGAAAGTGAAGGGATCTTAAAGGCTACAGATACACGTCTATACAGACAAGATATTACACAAAGTTAGCGGCTAGCTGCATTCATTCATCATTCAGCATCTATTCTCCTTACCATAATACATTATAATGGCCAATCCGTGGCAGGACACGTTTTTGGACGTTGCTAAAATAATTTTGTTCTCTGTTTCATGTGAACTACGACGAGCTAACTTAACTGACGCTTGGAAAAGAGAGGAAATACTCGCAGTCAAATTAATTGGATCTACAAATAAGAACAAAAGACAGACAGCACGCTGAGCGCAGAGAAAGGGAAAAATCTATAATTTTAGTAATAAAGCTTGTTAGGTTTAGTGTTATTGGATATGTGAACATTGATTAATTGTGTTCATGCTAGATGTAGTTTGATTGACCTGCCCCATTTGCATTCATTTGTTTAAGTACAGGAAGAAAGTAGCCACAGAAGTACTCTTGTGTGAACGGAGTTACATATAGTGACAGTAGAAGATTGACAGTAGAACATTTATATGGTTTTAACTAGGGCAATGTTTAGGATGAGTCAAGCAGAGCATAGCAGCACGCAACAGCCTTCAGCTGTTAGCACTGATAATAATGATGTAGTAAGAAGTGTTGTAGAACCGATTGCTACAGATAGCGCAATAGAACGCCCTGTCGACACGGAGGGACATGTAACAGCAAGTACGCAACATGGATTAGATCCATTGGTAATTATCATGAGACAGATGCAGATGATAACCGAGAGCATGAATAATATGAAAACCGACATTAACGCGAAATTAGCCTCAGTTACTGAAGGGCACAATGATTTGAATACAAAATTAGCCTCAGTTACTGAAGGGCAGGAAAATTTGAAAACCGACATTAACGCGAAATTAGCCTCAGTTACTGAAGGGCAAAATGATTTGAACGCGAAATTAGCCTCAGTTACGGAAGGGCAGGAAAATCTGAAAACTGAGATTAAGCAGCAGTTACAAGACAGTTTTTCCGAATTAGAGCAGCGGATAGAGGCGAAGACCAAGGAACTAAAAGATCAGGCCGAAGAGACGGAACGAAAATTAACGGCCCAAATAGAATTGGTGAAAGCTCAATGTGAGGAATCTACTCACCGCGTACGTGTAGAAATGAAGGAGTATGTGGCTATTAAGATAGATACTGTACGAGAACAGGTGGAAATGGTTCCGCAATTAGTACAAAAGCAAGACGCCATGTCATGTGCAATTGCGCAACTTCCTGAATTGGCACGTACGCAGACTAACCTAAAGGAAAGTGTTGAACATCTGACAGAGCGTCAAGACGTTATAGACCACCAAATTAACGTATTAACGGGTAAATTATCCGAAATCACATTAGAAAACAAAAGGCTAATGTGTGAAAACGTTGAGCAAAATGTTAAGGCAGCATTCCAGAGTTTATCTGGCAAACAGGAAGAGAATTTGTTTGCGAAAAGACTTGAGGAGGTGCGACAGCAGTTAGGGACTGATTTGGAGCATTGGAAACAAACGATAGAAGAGTCGATGCGCGCTTCTCAACAAAGCTCAGAACAAATGAATACAGGCCAGCAGCAGAAGTTGGCAGCGACTATAGAGCCAGTTACTGCACATTCGAACACGATACCGACTTGTGTAAGTAACTCATACATTAAATTGTCACAAGCTAGTTGTTCGCGTGAATTCTTATCTAACGGAGATTACGAAAGCCTTTGCCATGTCGAAGAAAATATGATAAAGCATCGGCAATTCCATATTTTTAACCCTGACAAAAGGGGGGTCCATCCAATTGTTTTTATTCGAAGTTTCAGAGGAGTGCTACCCAGAAATTGGTCGGAGTGGCAGATCAGTTTTGTTACAGCATATATACAAGATTCGGGGGCGATCTGGGCCTCGGACATGACTTCTGTTTGCTCGACATATGACGATTTTGAGAAGGCGTTTTTAGCAAAGTTCTGGTCAGAAGGGGTACAGGAACGCCTAAGGCAGGAGGTGCTCTACCCAGAGCCTTTTTCCTTTTCGAAAGGAAGCCTTAGAAAGTATTTCGAAAAATATATAAATAAAACAAGATACTGGGACAGACCTATGCCCTTGCCAAACATAATAAACATACTTAAGGCAAGACTACCAACTAGCATCCGGAATCAATTGATTTACGGCAACGATAAAGACTTGGAGTCATTAGACCATATAGATATTATCGAGGAGAACAACCAGAAAGCCCGTAATAACAGATTCCAATATAGGGAGATAGAACCTCCGCCAAACGGTAGGCAAGGGAATGAACAGAGATCGTTAAATAACGGAGAAACCCCTCCAAATCTCAATAGTAATCCCGGCAATAGTCTTGCGAGGGGCTATCCAAGGAACAACAGGAACGGGAAAAGATACAATCCCGTGTGGGGGAACGAAAGGAATTTCAGACCCCAAGCCTGGAATAATAACAATAATAGAAAGTGGAATCAACCGGGGGAATTAATTCAAATAACCAGCATCAGTGGGGACGGACATCTGCGAATCAACCGGTAATTACCGAAGTGACGGATGATGTCAACCAGCAGACAAATCAAAATCCAACAAACTTGTTAGGACCCACTCGTGCCCCGGAGGAGCGGTCAACAATTGGTTGAGGGGCAACAGGATATGTGTACCCATGCTAACTTATAATGATGGACGATTACTGGCAGATGAACTGACCGAGGACTTAGAACCACAAGATGAGGATAAGGAGCAGGTGGCAGTAGCCGAAGTGCAAGTCATTTTGGAGACCGTACCCATATTGGCGGTTTTAGACACAGCTGCAACCATAAATGTTATTTCGGAGGCTCTATCCAACAAGATCAGAAATATAAGACGAGTACCAATTTTTCCAGTTCAAAATTGCAGAATAATAGACGCCGTTGGGGCTAGATCGGCTAATGTAAAAGTGCAGTCACTACTTAGTGTAGAAGTCGGAAATGTAGCAATATTAAGCACATTCCTTGTTGTGAAAAATTTGGTGGTAGATTGCATTATCGGAGTCGACAGCCTACGTCAATACGGATGCAGAATAGATTTTAAAACAGGAAAAATTTGGTTGAATGTTAATAAACAAGAAATTGAGTTGGAGTTGTTGAAAAAAGAAAGCCTTACGAGAAAATATAATAGTGGGATCAGTGTGCAAGTAATCAGGACGGCACAAAATTCGAAAGAGCACGTAATTAATGAGTTCCAAGTCAAAGAAGATTTCGGTCAATTAGTGTGTGAAAAGTTAAGTGAATCCGACTGCATTATAGAAGATCAGAAGAAGCAGCTCAATGAATTATTATTAACGTATGAAAACGTGTTTGATGAAAGGCCAGGAGTTATTAAGGGATACATATGCCATCTCTACGTTAAGCCGCACGAAACGTATTGTAGAACTGTCTATCCTGTTCCCTGGAGGTTAAAGGCTCAAGTTTATGTGGAAGAATTTGAGCAGATATACAACAACATGCCCCACTCCTCCACTGGATATACACCTCATGAATTGATGTTCGAAGCAAAAGAGGAAAACTTCTGGACTGAACATATGCCCAAGACTCAGGAAACTGAGATGCCTTGGGAAGAAAAAATAAGACAAGCCATCATAAATATGACGCAAAAGGCTGATCAGAGAAAACAACAATATGACAAATTAATCAAGAGGGTACAGGCGTACCACGTTGGAGAGAAGGTGCTAGTCAAAAGACATAACAAATCATCCTTAATAAAGAAGAGTATAAAGAAATGGGAGTTATTATATACTGGCCCATACATCATTCTACAAATTCCGAATCCTGGAGCTTATCTGTTAGCATACCCGGGATCTAACAAAATGAAAGGGTTATTTTCCCATAACGACTTGAAAAAATTTAATGAAGATTAGAAAATAGGGAGGAATGGTGTTGCGAGTGACAGAGATGAACGCTCGTAAAAACATAACAATAAACTGTGTGTGTGTAGTGTGAGAAAACTTTAAACTGAAATAATTAATCAGTGGCACAAATTGTAGAAATAGTGACTAACTGTTACTATCGAGTGCTGCAAAGAAGATAGTGGAGATAGGCTTCACCTGTGTTTGGGTAAACATGGAACTTTAGCATTGCTAATGTCATCAAGATGTATAAAGGATCTGACTGACCTTCAAGAAGAATGAAATGTTTCCCGCAAATGACGCTGCATAATCAAAAGAAGTTCCTAGTGAATGTTCATATATAATTTCAAGTGCACGCTTAGATGCGAAAACGTGTGAAGGGATGCGTTTAGGCAGTGAATCATGAGTGACGGTTAACGCCGCAAAGATAATTTCCCGCGCAAAACAGTTGACGTCGGCGCGAGAGTTAGAATCGATATAGACGACACAGATATGCTTTGTAAGAGACTCGCATCAAACGCGAGGGTAAACTGATTAATGTTGAACTTTAAAAAAAAGTGTTATAATTAGACGTTAAGAGTTCTAGATTTATTGTTGAATGTTAAAAGAAAGTAATATTCATAGAATTAGTAGTTATTTAATGGGTCTTGTTTGTTTTGGAAATTTGTTTGAAAAATCCATTTCCATATATGTGCATGTATGAACGCCGGACGAATCAGAGAATAAATGAAAGAAGTGAATCCGCATTCCTCAATGCTAATAACTTTTACATTACAGCAATCAAGCGGAGAAATATATGTATTTAGGATAAAAATTTTTTGAGTATAGATAAATTATATGACTTTTCAAGGAAATGATGGATTATGTCTTTGTATAAAATGAACCACACTTTCCAATATTCGATGATTTGAATCCAAAATCTACTGTAAGTTGCATGAATCCTTTAAATTACGAAGAATAAATCATTGACAGAAAATGTGTCAGAATTTTTGGACTTATAAGCACAAGTGGTGATGCAAAGTCCAAAAGAAAAATTCAAACTAGAGTAAATATGATGATGTTTCCGGCAACAGCATTAGTCAATGGCTAAATTCCTTGCAGTACATCGTAAGAAAAAGGATGCATGAAGCCATAAGGATTTTGTTTTCAAAAAGGAGAATCTTGGACGGTGCAACCTAACCAGTTCTTTTACAGGAAGAGTTTCCCTTTCGGTGATTGCTAATTCTTTAGGAATGAATGTTGCATGTGAATTCGAGTATCCCTGCCCTTCTACTCTTCCCATTGTGGGCCGCGTAGAATACCGACTACAAAGTGGGCCGCGTAGAAGACCGACTACAAACGTGGACGTCGGGGACATGAAAGATCCGGGGGAGTTTCAGCACCGCAAGATATTGTCCTGGGAACAAGATTGTAAAACGAAAACTCACGTTATTTATTGTAAATTTTTTTTTTTTTTTTTTTTTTTTTTTTTTTTTTTTTTTTTTTTTTTTTTTTTTTTTTTTTTTTTGCTAGGGGCACAAATCACTCTTCTCCAAATCGTTATATAAATCGATCCCTATCTTTCCTTTAGAGATCAATTTCAAAATTATTTTTTTCCCTTCTGTAGGCTTTCCTATCTTCTATGTACCGCAGGCTGGGGGTCTAGGCTTAAGAGGTTTTCCAAGGTTTCCCTGCTTAAGAAAGTTCCCGAATGGGTAGACCCTGATAACAGTTTCATGAAAGATCATCTTCCTTGGTTGTGCACAGCAGACATAACACCTTGATGCACGTAAAAGCAATACAGCCACGGTACCTGTCTCTTCATGTCTTCTGTTTTCAATATTTCTTTTCTTCTTAAACAAAGTTTTTTTTCAGTCGGAGGACTGACAATCATCACTTCCAGGTTATCCACACTAATAGATAGCTCGCGAAGGGTGTTCGGTAAATCAAAATTAAGCTCACAAACTTCGCTCGCTGCGAGGGGCATTGTAATCTCCCCACGGAAAATTACCCTCTACCCCGCACCAACTAATCATTGTCAATCAAACCATCCACATTCATTCACTTTGGAAAAGTATCTGATCTGACTTTCTAGTAATATATGCGCCGACAGCTCGTCGACGTCAAAGTATTTTTAGTACGTTTATTCTTTGGAATAACAGAGATACATGCATGTATTCTCCATGGTTGTTAGACTGGTAACTAGGACAGCTTCGGAAGTATCTGTTGAAAGATTGACGGGTTTCTAAAAGAGACAGATTTGCTTTTCTTCTCGCTAAAGCGAGCTATTAACATTTTTGCCACTAGCGGGTTGCTTGAAGAGAAAGAAACTGTAACGGAAAATAATTAAGACTTGGAACCAACAGAGATCTGGACATGTAATGGAGATGGATTGAATATACAATTTCCTTCATAAATAAGGTTTGTGACCCCTTTTATTCTGGAGTGAATGAACGAATGAGTTCTTTGTCTGAATCATTGATGATCGCGTTGGCCCTGTAATTAGTGGGGAAGTTTCAGCTGTGTCGAAGAGAGCCTGCCATCACCGAGTCTTTGTCAAATCGTCCAAAAAGGCTTCGTACACATCTGGAATTCGAAATCTTTCGTAAAAGGAACGAATTGTTCAAACGATTGATTTTCCCAACTGAATGCAGCGCTTAACAATAAAAATAAATGTAAAGATCTCTTACAGCAAGCCAGCCGCTGAATACTAAGACGAAGGGCTCCACCAGAGATTCTATTTGGCTGATTTCACGTAATGAAATATTATATCAAAAACTGTACATAGATAAAGGAGAGAGAGAGAGAGAGAGAGCGAATGAAAATTAGAGAAATACTAATAATTCTCCATTAGTCTAATTTTTCGCCTGTCTTATCACGGATCAGCCTAAAGACAAAACGGGAGACCCTTACTTTACTATATAGATTTATGTGTGAAAGTGAAGGGATCTTAAAGGCAACAGATACACGTCTATACAGACAAGATATTACACAAAGTTAGCGGCTAGCTGCATTCATTCATCATTCAGCATCTATTCTCCTTACATTAATACATTATACGTGCTCTCACCAAGTCGCGTAGTTTCCGAAATGGTTGTCCGCAGCTTCTGGGGCACCACAATACGCCCTCGGTCAAACTCAGATCACGCACTTTCCTCGTTCTACATACTGATAAGACGCTCATGATACTCCATGCACCGTGCATGTTTGTGACGAGCAATGACTCCTCCCAGGTGACGCTGATATCGTCTGGACGGATTTATATCGATAGCACGTTGGTGGTCGTACTGTTCTGGCTGATGGGTGTATATTCAGTATTACAAATTAAATTTGGTTATTTTCGTAGACGAAATGAGATAAAACCTCATGGAAAACGTTTAAATGATGATTGATAATGACAATATGAATTTCTGATTCTCATGTAATTGCTTTCTGAACTATTCAGAATTACATAAAACATAGAATTTAGGACTTATATTAATAAGCAACTTCTCAGAAGTTAATATTTATTGAACAGAAGTCAGTGAGGACAATTGATGGGACATCTGACCATTAAATACCACAGTAAAACATTTTTTTTGGGAAACATCTAATTTTACATAATAAATATCGTTTACTGGTGTTAATATTTGTTTTAAATAATGTCAATTACATTTATTCTGTGTGTGCGGGGGTGAGAGAATAAATGTGGGACGAATGTGACATATGAATCAATGTACGAGGAGCATTCAGTAAGTAATGCAACACATTTTTTTGTAAAAGGAGGTTGGATTTATTTAAGATTCAAGTACATCATATTCTCCAGTCTCTTGGCTGCAGAACCCTGTTATTCAGCCTGTTTTTCAGCATAGTCACCTTTGTATGCGACAGCCTTACATCACATTAATGGTAGGACCTGTATGCCCCGCATGGTACCACTCTACTGGCGAGCGTTGCAGCCCAGCGTCTCGCTGCTTCAGTAACCTCCCCATCATCCACGGACTGCTTCTCGAGGAGTGCATCTTTCATTGGGCCAAACAGATGGAAGTCGGAAGGTGCGAGATCCAGTCTGTAGGATGGGTGAGGAAGAACAGTGTAATGAAGGCTTGTGAGCTCCTCTCGGGCGCATGTGGGACCTCGCGTTGTCAGGGAAATGAAGTTCGTTTGCACCTTTGTGGCGGAGAAGAGGCTGCATTCCATTGTTATCTTTTCAAGGGGTAGCACAGTACACTTCAGAGCTGATCGTTGTTCCATGAGGGAGAACATCAAACAGAATAGTCCCTTAAGAGTCCCAGAAGAGCATCGCCATGGCTTCATTGGATGAGGGTGCGCCTTTGAACTTTTTCTTCGGAGGAGAGATGGAGTGCCGCCGCTTTGTTTCCCAATCGAAATGATCAACTCTTGTTTCATCGCCTGTGAAGATGTTCAACAAAAGATTATCACGATAAGTCTCGTAAGGCGCAAGCAACTCTGCACAGATAGTATGCAAAATTATATAAATCTGTTGGTCGGCCAGGAACCTGATGCCCACCCACCTTTGAGTACCCCAACTGGTGGGCGAGTGCGTCAGGACTGCCAACAGAGACTTACAGTTGCGCAGCGAGGTGCTGAGTGTGATCCTTCGGTCAGCCCGAGTGAGAGTGTCCTCACGTTCCAACAGCTCAGGTGGCAGAGCTGTGTGCGGCCGGCCGGCACGCCGAAGGTCGGTCAGGTTTGCGCGACCTTGTTGCGATGACGACACACGCCTCGCCCAACGGGTCTCAGTGCTTTTGGATCATTGCTAGTTCCTCGTAGATATTCTGCAACCGCCTATGGATATCTGCAACGCTCTGATTTTCTACCAAAGAAAGCTGACTGACAGCTCTCTGCTTCGAATGTACCTCCGTCACAGGTGACTTTTGAGTTGGGAATTTGTGCTAAGTTCTACAGGACCAAACTGCTGAGGTCATCGGTCCCTAAGCTTACACACTACTTAATCTAAATTAAACTAAATTACGCTAAGGACAACACACACACCTATGCTCGAGGGAGGATTGTAACCTCCAACCTCCGACGGGAGGGGGGGGTGGGGAGGGGGGCGGTGGTCTGACGTGCAAACCGTGACAAGGCGCCCAAGACCACGCGGCTCGCGACATTTTGAAATCTACATATACCGCTACCACCTGTCGCAACTTCATGAATATGTAGGAGCTGAAGCGCGAATATTCTTCTATGTCCCACAACAAATTCCGCATTTTTCAGTTGACTGAGAGAAGAAGATGTTATTTTATTTACTAAACGCCCCACGTATATGTAAGTAACGAAATGCATATGAGTGTGGGAACCTGAGTGTGGTAGTGAGAGTGGAGGTAAAATACGAATTGTAAAGAAGCAAGTATATGGTACTCTGGAAACTTAAAGCGTAATTTACTACTTGAGACATTTAAAAATATGGCTAATTTGCTTTTAATAATTTTCCTGACATATTATTTGTTAATTTTGTCAAAGATAATTTGGGAATTGCATTGACAGAAATCGGGAAATCACCGAGTTGCGTGGATCAAAACCAAAAGCCGGTATTTCGCTTATCAGAAGAGAGAGGTTACACGTCGTTTAGCGCTGGGGGGCGGTATTCCATTGGGGGGGACAGAGCTCTGTTACACTGAGCTCTATTCTAATTTATTAATTCTGAGTCGTCGTGGTACTTAGGAGAATGTGATGTCTCAAAAAAGGTTCAAGTACAGGCGGAAATGATAATTACGTACATTCTGGGTTTTGTCTCTGCAAACTGTGATTTTATTTAGGAAAACAAACATAGCATGTTGTGCAGTTGTAACTGAGAACTTCCCAAGTCCGAAAGGTTGACTTGCAAAGTGTAAGAGTGAGCATTAGAACCATTAAATTCGCTTGTATTTTCGGTATGACGTCTGGGTGAAAACTTACAATGGCTACTAAAAACTGCTTACGCTGTGTGAGTGAATTGATACAGACTGGGTTGGCTTAAGGGCTTCGTGTTGTAAACTACACATTAGTACCGACTTTGTGGTATACCTTTGTACATAAAAGCGACAGTTCAATGGAGCTATCATTCAATGCATTTAGTTCATCTGTTAGATGCTCAGCACATACACTCTGTCGGCACGCATACTGTTGATAATTCTATGCAACTTTTTTAGTCTAGAACATACAATCCACCAAGGTAGCATTTGTCTGAAGAAGTTATAAAAATTGCGTGAACTTTGTAGTGCACGATAAATAAACAGGTGCACCCCAACAGGGCGCATAACCCAGCTCCGAATGGATGGAAACAGCAAATCGTCTGTACCATGTCAGAAACTGAAACCTAATAAAAACGGAATCGTCTGTACCACGCCAGAAACTAAAACCTAATAAAAACAGAATCCCCACGTCCAAAGCATCACCTAGCACACGTAGCCCAATTTTACCTACAAAAGACTGTAATACGTCCAGCAATCGATAACCTGTGCTACAGAAAGCCTATTCAACAGCGTTGCTACTGTAAAGAAGAATACCTTGAAAGCTGCGTTTTTAATATTCGATTTCCTAAGTGAGGATTTTGGGAATATACTACAACCCCCTGTTTATTATTTCCATAGGAAATGACAGGACAAGATTACACTCATTGTAGTGTGTACAGAGGCGTTTCAGGAATGAATCTTTCTGTTGTATCCTGCCTACTCGTCGAGTATGCTTTCTCGTATCGCTAGACAATAATTTAAGCAAATAGTATTAATGAAGTTTATTACAAAAGGAAGGGACTGCAAAACTTAACTTTGTGAGATACAGGCGTGTCGCGAGCTAAGGGTGACGGAGAAACAATAAATCCCTTCAGTATATACATAACTGGCCATTAAAATTACTACACCATGAAGAAATGCAGATGATAAATGGGTATTCATTGGACAGATATACACTCCTGGAAATGGAAAAAAGAACACATTGACACCGGTGTGTCAGACCCACCATACTTGCTCCGGACACTGCGAGAGGGCTGTACAAGCAATGATCACACGCACGGCACAGCGGACACACCAGGAACCGCGGTGTTGGCCGTCGAATGGCGCTAGCTGCGCAGCATTTGTGCACCGCCGCCGTCAGTGTCAGCCAGTTTGCCTTGGCATACGGAGCTCCATCGCAGTCTTTAACACTGGTAGCATGCCGCGACAGCGTGGACGTGAACCGTATGTGCAGTTGACGGACTTTGAGCGAGGGCGTATAGTGGGCATGCGGGAGGCCGGGTGGACGTACCGCCGAATTGCTCAACACGTGGGGCGTGAGGTCTCCACAGTACATCGATGTTGTCGCCAGTGGTCGGCGGAAGGTGCACGTGCCCGTCGACCAGGGACCGGACCGCAGCGACGCACGGATGCACGCCAAGACCGTAGGATCCTACGCAGTGCCGTAGGGGACCGCACCGCCACTTCTCAGCAAATTAGGGACACTGTTGCTCCTGGGGTATCGGCGAGGACCATTCGCAACCGTCTCCATGAAGCTGGGCTACGGTCCCGCACACCGTTAGGCCGTCTTCCGCTCACGCCCCAACATCGTGCAGCCCGCCTCCAGTGGTGTCGCGACAGGCGTGAATGGAGGGACGAATGGAGACGTGTCGTCTTCAGCGATGAGAGTCGCTTCTGCCTTGGTGCCAATGATGGTCATATGCGTGTTTGGCGCCGTGTAGGTGAGCGCCACAATCAGGACTGCATACGACCGAGGCACACAGGGCCAACACCCGGCATCATGGTGTGGGGAGCGATCTCCTACACTGGCCGTACACCACTGGTGATCGTCGAGGGGACACTGAATAGTGCACGGTACATCCAAACCGTCATCGAACCCATCGTTCTACCATTCCTAGACCGGCAAGGGAACTTGCTGTTCCAACAGGACAATGCACGTCCGCATGTATCCCGTGCCACCCAACGTGCTCTAGAAGGTGTACGTCAACTACCCTGGCCAGCAAGATCTTCGGATCTGTCCCCCATTGAGCATGTTTGGGACTGGATGAAGCGTCGTCTCACGCGGTCTGCACGTCCAGCACGAACGCTGGTCCAACTGAGGCGCCAGGTGGAAATGGCATGGCAAGCCGTTCCACAGGACTACATCCAGCATCTCTACGATCGTCTCCATGGGAGAATAGCAGCCTGCATTGCTGCGAAAGGTGGATATACACTGTACTAGTGCCGACATTGTGCGTGCTCTGTTGCCTGTGTCTATGTGCCTGTGGTTCTGTCAGTGTGATCATGTGATGTATCTGACCCCAGGAATGTGTCAATAAAGTTTCCCCTTCCTGGGACAATGAATTCACGGTGTTCTTATTTCAATTTCCAGGAGTGTATTATACTAGAACTGACATGTGATTACATTTTCAAGCAATTTGGGTGCAAAGATCCTGAGAAATCAGTACTTAGAACAACGACCTCTGGCCGTAATAACGGCCTTGAAACGCCTGGCCATTCAGTCAAACAGAGCTTGGATGGCGTGTCCAGGTACAGCTGCCCATACAGCTTCGACACGTATTGTCACGAGCCAGTTGCTCGGCCACCATTGACCAGACGTTTTCAATTGGTGAGAGATCTGGTGAATGTGATGGCCACGACAGCAGTCAAACATTTTCTGTGCCCAGAAAGGCCCGCAGAGGACCTCCAACATGCGGTCGTGCACTGTCCTGCTGAAATGTAGGATTTCGCAGGGATCGAATGAAGGGTACAGCCACCGGTCGTAATACATCTGAAATGTAACGTGCACTGTTCAAACTGCCGTCAATGCGAACAAGAGGTGATCGAGACGTGTAAACAACGGCACCAAATACCACCACGTCAGGTGATACGCCAGTATGCCGATGACGAATATACGCTTTCAATGTGCGTTCACCGCGATGTCGCCAAACACGGATGCGACCATCATGATGCTGTAAACAGAACCTCGATTCAACCAAAAAGATGACGTTTTGCCATTCGTGCACCCAGGTTCGTCGTTGAGTACACCATCGCAGGCGCTCCTGTGTGTGATGCAGCGTCAAGGGTAACCGCAGCCACGGTCTCCGAGCTGATAGTCCATGCTGCTGCAAACATCGTCGAATTGTTCGTGCAGATGGTTGTTGTCTTGCAAACGTCCTCATCTGTTGACTCAGGGATCGAGACGTGGCTGCACGATCCGTTACAGCCATGCGGATAAGATGCCTGCCATCTCGATTGCTAGTAATACGAGGCCGTTGGGATCCAGCACGGCGTACCGTACTACCCTCATGAACCCACCGATTCCATATTCTGCTAACAGTCATTGGATCTCAACCAACGCGAGCAGCAATGTCGCGATACGATAAACCGCAATCGCGATAGGCTACAATCCGACATTTATCAAAGTCGGAAACGTGATGGGACGCATTTCTCCTCCTTACACGAGGCATCACAACAACGTTCCACCAGGTAACGACGGTCAACTGCTCTTTGCGTATGAGAAATCGGTTGGAAACTTTCCTCATGTCAGCACGTTGTAGGTGTCGCTACCGGCGCCAACCTTGTGTGAATGCTCTGAAAAGCTAATCATTTGCATAGCACAGCATCTTCTTCCCGTCGGTTAAATTTTGCGTCTGTAGCGCGTCATCTTCCTGGTGTAGCAATTTTAGTGGCCAGTAGTGTACAAATTGTAATACAAGAGAAGTAATACAGTTCCCAAGCCTCTGCTATACAAGTGCCTATTCTTGATGCCGCTGTGGAAGTCATAGAATTCCAGTCTTCAACTGGGCCGCGGCCAGCCGGCTCAGCGCTTACGTCCTCTTCATGTCGAGGGCGCTGCCGTTGGGTTGCCGTCCTGGAGAGGGGTCGTTCCACTTGCAATTGGCTGACGTCCTCTTCACAGCCCTCTCTGCTCTAACGTTTCCACCTGGCGTGCCGGCGCTTGACTTCATGCTGGAGCAGTTTCCATACTTGTTACGGGACAACTTTTTCGGTAACAGTCACATAACTAATGCAGATTCATAATAAAAGAACCATTTGATCGGAAAATTTAATTGATACCAAGGTCTACAATAAAGAGTGCTTCTATTTACTGTCGGTAACTAACTAAAGCAACCATACTCTTCGTTTACTATTAATTCGAATTTGCATTCTGGGTCCCTGGCAGAAGTGAGAAAATTTTGAAAGTGGGAACGTTCACAAATCCCCAGAGGCAGTAGGGTCGACTGCCTCAGAGCCGGTTCGCAGTTGGGCCGTCGATGGAGTGCCATCTCTCTGTGGTGCCGCCCTAAGGTGGTGGGGTTTCGGGGTCCACTTAGTAGGCCATGTTTCAACTACATGCAGGAGGCAGCTACATGGATAGCGAGGGGTGTCTGAAATGGACTGGGTGACTTTAGGTTAGACGTTCTCGAAAGACTAGGACGAACACAGGAGGACGGTAGACATAGCAACGCCGGCCGCTGTGACCGAGCAGTTCTAGGCGCTTCAGTCCGGAACTGTGCGACTACTAGGGTCGCAGGTTCGAATCCTGCCTCGGGTATGGACGAGTGTGAGGTCCTTAGGTTAGTTAGGTTTAAGTAGTTCTAAGTCCAGAGGACTGATGACGTCAGATGTTAAGTCCCATAGTTCTCAAGAGCAATTTGAACCATCTGACATGGCAACAATCAACACAGCAATTGTAAGCTGTCAAAGCTACATTGGGGAAGAACTGTCATAGCTGAGTTGGGGAAGAACAAGACCTCCAAGAACAAATAGAAAGCGATGAAGTTCAAATAGAATGTAGACTACCGAAAGTTGGCTAAAGTCGGAGATAAGTTCAACTGAAATTTTAATAAAGGGCCTGACCGTGTTTAGGAAGCTTAGATTAAATTCAGATTGAGGCGACGCCTTTTACGCTTTTGGCAGTAGTTTATCCCGTAGCAAAGTTGAAGTAGATAGTGCCTGTGAGTTAATGTGGGTGGAGGTTACACGTAACAGCAGGAATAAATTAATAACTGGTTCCTCTTATAACTCTCGACTAGTATGATACACTTAGTGTAGAATTCAAAGATAACTTCAGTCTCATCACAAATAGGCACCCCGTCCATATGACAGAATTTGTTGGTGAATTGGATGTGCTCACTATTTGTTGGCGAAAATATGTACTCACTGCCTGTGGTAAGTATAAAACATCGTCAGAAAGTTATTTTGCGCAGTTGGTTCAGGAGAGCAGTAGGAGTGGAAATGAAATTACATGGAAATTCAGTCCATTAGCTGCTTACAGGGGTTGATAAATGTCAACGGGGACGGCTGAGAATGTGTGCCCCGACCGGCAGTCGAACCCGAGATCTCCTACTTACACGGCAGACGCTGTATCCGACTGAGGCATCAAGGACACAGTAGATAGTGCGACTGCAGGGACTTATCTCTGACACGCTCCCCGTGAGACCCACATTTCCAACTTACTCTCCACACACTACATTTGTAGTGCCCTTGCTTACTATACACGTTACTCGCGGCAGTCAGTCTACCGATTCCCGTGAGAGTTTGAGCAATGTGAGTGCATCTGTGCTTAAGAGAATCATTGGCCGGTAAGCCCTATCTATATGACATGCCAGAGAGAACAGATACCAGAAAGAACATATACCATCTTCATATAGAAGTGTACAAGGTGTACCGGTAATGAATGAGCGTTTTTTTTTTTTTTTTGTTGTGAAAATGAAACACTATGTTTGAATTGAAAAGTAAAAAAAATTATTCAAAGTACTGACCATTGCTCCCAATAGATTTTGATCACCTTTCTGGCAATTTGTGGACACCACGCCAATATAAATGTTCGTCTTTTGAATCAAACTAATCAGACACCCAATGTTCTTCGTAGGAATCGAAATGTTCCTCAGCCAATGCGTGTCCCATTGATGAGAGAGAACAAATGGTAGTCGGAAGGGCCAAGTCTGGTGAATACGGCGGGTGGGGTAGCAGCTCCCAGCCAAGTGTTTTGATTGTATCCTGAACCAGTTTTGCTTTGTGTGCAGGTTCATTGTCGTGTAAAAAATTACTTTTCCATGTTTTCTGGCCCATTCTCGTCTTTATTCGATCAATGCATAGTTCAAATTGATCATTTGTTGTCTGCAGCGATTAGTATTCACAGTTCACAGGGTTTTAGAAGCTCATGATACAACACACCTTTCTGATCCCACCAAACACAGAGCATTGTCTTCTTGCCGAATCGATCTGGTTGTGCAGTCGATGTTGATGGTTTCCCGGAATAACCCACGATTTTTCCCGTTTAGGATTTTTAAAATAAATCCATTTTTCATCACTAGTAACAATTCGATGCAAAACTTATTTTCCTTCACGTCTTTGATGCAAAATTTGACAAATGGTTTTTCGGTTTTCCATCTCTGTCTTTCATTCAATTCATGTGGCACCCATGATCTTTCCCATAGCTTTCAAACGGTCAGAAATTGTTTGTTGTGCAACATTTAGCATTGCTGCCATTTGCTTCTGACTCAAAGTATCATCTTCATCCAACATTGCTTGCAATTCGGCGTCTTCGAACTTATTTCGTGGTCTTCCACGTTCTTCATTTCTTACATCGAAATCATTATTTCTGAACCGTTGAAACCATCTTTTGCATGTTGGTTCTGATAGAGCATCATTACCATATGCCTCGACAAGCATTCGATCCGACTCTGCAGCACTTTTTTTCAAATGAAAACAAAAAATTTGTGCTCATCACTTTCTGGTACAAAATCCGACATTGTTAACACGATGAAAACATATCTACATACATACTCCGCAATCCACCATACGGTGCGTGGCGGACGGAACCTCGTACTATAACTAGCATCTTCTCTCCCTATTCCACTCCCAAACAGAAAGAGGGAAAAATGACTACCTATGTGCCTCTGTATGAGCCCTAATCTCTCTTATCTTATCTTTGTGGTGTTTCCGCGAAATATAAGCTGGCAGCAGTAAAATTGTACTGCCGTCAGCCTCAAATGCTGGTTCTCTAAATTTCCTCAGTATCGTTTCACGAAAAGAACGCCTCCTTTCCTCCAGAGACTCCCACCCGAGTTCCTGAAGCATTTCCGTAACACTCGCGTGATTATCAAACCTAGCAGTAACAAATCACATAAAGGTGATTAAATCTGCAAGTATTTTATAAGCACCAAATGTAATAATTTGAATATAATTAGATCTTTATGTAACTTGAGGAAAGGATAGAGCAATAATGTGAATATGTTGAATCTCAGTATAACATGATGTGAAAGTTAAGTAATGACTGAATATGTCGAGAGTAGTTATTAAAATGTTATAAGGAAGGATTGTGTATTTGTATGTATTTGTGCCTCTGTAACTTCACTGTAAACTTAATTTGAGGCCGCAAAATTACACGAGGGTTTTAGCTCTAAAAAGAAAAATGCAAATATAAAATGGTACGTTTAAATGTATGGGCGTTGAACCTTGGGCAAGCATGAGACACACATGCAACTAAACCGGGTCAACAGGCCGTGTCTCTAGTTTGTAGCTGCAGTTACTGTATATGACTTGGAGTCACTACCAGAAGAGAGATCCATGAGCCAGAAGATTAAGCTGACTACAATACGCTAGAGAGGAAAGGGTCACTGTCTGCCAGCCTCACGAAGCCACCGGGAGATCTCTGATCTGCTGTTGTCGCCACAGGGAGTCTTGCCGCTTTGCCATGGAAGACTATATTTCTTGTTGCAAGGAAAATTCAAATCTAATGTCACACGAATGAACTCAAACTGTTACTGTGCAAGAACAGATTTCTAACCACTTCCCTTGCATAAACACTGTCTGTAGCCCATTATATCAAATCCTGTTGGACAGCAACCCTTCACTATTAAAAGACACTACTTAATTCAACGTCAAAAGACACTACTCAAATCATTCAACACCTGCAACTAAAAATTTCAATGCACTCAGGTGTGTTCTGGTCAAAGACTTGAATTTATCTAACCATATCTCGGTCACCTACGCTTTAAATAAAAGAGTTTTGATTAGTATATGTGTATATGCAACCGAGTCAGGAAAATCACTATGCTGTGGATTCTCATGAATCGCAAACTGGTTGCTTTATGTCGAACTGAGTTCCATCTGCTACTTTAAAATGAATAGACTTCCAATGGGAAATGATAAACCTGACTGTGTCCTCTTATATACAGACAGTGATACTCTGCTTCTCATGTGACGCATTAATTGTGCCTCGAACTGACATAAATTTTTCTATGGTGTGATGATTTTCAGGAATGGTTCAAATGGCTCTGAGCACTATGGGACTCAACTGCTGAGGTCATTAGTCCCCTAGAACTTAGAACTAGTTAAACCTAACTAACCTAAGGACATCACAAACATCCATGCCCGAGGCAGAATTCGAACCTGCGACCGTAGCGGTCTTGCGGTTCCAGACTGCAGCGCCTTTAACCGCACGGCCACTTCGGCCGGCGATTTTCAGGAATGGTAATTTTTGTACTGATTTGTTAATTGTATTGTAATTTTAATTGGACAGTTGGGTTTCCTGGGGAACTGAATTCTGAATGCACTAACAAGCAAAACTTGAAAAAAAAAATGTATCTTACATCTTTAGACCCATACCCAATAACAATCGATTTTGTCATGTAGAACGATGGTTTAACCTTGAGTGTGAATGAACCATAGTTTTCGTGATTTACTACTCGATACTGTGTACAAATACCTTGTACGTCCACTTAATTATGTGATGTGTTTTATGAAGATTTGTGTTTGCAGTTTTATGCACTCTGTAATCCCAGTTTCATCTCGTGATGTGTATATTTTTCTTATATCTTATTGTGAAGTATTAAAGTTTGTCATGGTATTGGATGTTATAAGTTTTTTGAGAGTCGGAATGGAGTAAATATGAAATTGTCTGAAGAGTAAATAGAAATTAATTGAATGAGTGCATGCTACAAATGATCAGTATGTATGAATAGAGAATATGATTTCATGTAAGGTACGTGAGAATTAGCTGTAAAGGAAATTTTCAAGATACATAAATGAGTATAATGTGGGACAATAATGCAAAGTATGGATTCAGTACACCAGAAAAATTGATGGGTGCATATAGTCAACAGATTCAACTGTGCACATAATTCCAATGTCACACAGCACCAAAATGTCTTTGATGCACTGGTGCTTTAACAAGTTTTGGGCACAACTGCAATGGCATAAATTTAAAAACGGAAGGAAAGGGTGATGTTATGGTACCTTTCTTCCAGAACACTCACATAACGTATGCTGATTCATAATGCAACTCCCATTTGATTAGAATATTTAAGTTACACAATAAGCAGCAGTTCTAATGATTGTCAGATATTGAGTGATATAACCTTACTATTCTTTTACCCCTAGTTCTAATTTGAATTTTGCTTATCTGGTAGAAGTGAGAAAACGTTGACAGCATTCTGAATGGTGAGGAATAACATGGACTGCCGGGGTCAGTAGATTCAGCAGCCCCTTAGACACAATTCGTGGAGGGTTGACGATGGAGAGCCGAGTATCAGTATCAAAACGGCCTTCTGTCATCTCATTGCTGTCGCCCTAGGACGTCCAGCTACCTCATGTACGAACACTGATAACATTTCCCGTAGAGTGAACTCCTGGCAAAAACATTTCATCACCTGAGAGTGGAGTGAGAGGGCTTCCTGTAAGTGGAAAATAACATGGTTCTGAAAATCTAGAAAACTTGCTGTATTTCCAGAAAATACTCAAAGCTACAGATAACCTTCTCAATATGTGTTGGCCATCCACAGTCCTGGGCCTCTGAGAACTTGCGACAGCACTGAACATTTTGTCTCAGCAAATGGTAAAATGGCTCGGAGCACTATGGGACTTAACTTCTGAGGTCATCAGTCCCCTAGTACTTAGAAATACTTAAACCTGACTAACCTAAGGACATCACACACATCCATGTCGGAGGCAGGATTCGAACCTGCCACCGTAGCTGGCGCTCGTTTCCAGACTGTAGCGATTAGAACCGCACGGCCACTACGGCCGGCAACCACAATGAACGAACAAATCGTTTTCTGGGCTCATTGAGTTAAGAATTTCCAGCGAATCAAAAGGTAAACGTGTGCAGATTTAGCGTAGTTTAAGTGACCAGAAGCATGTAAAATGGGGAGCGTTTGATGTACACAGTGAAGGTGGAGGAGAAAGTCCCCACTCGTCTCAGCTCTAATAAGCGTTCGAACAAGGTCGACCATTTCTGTGAAGTGAATCCACCGTCTTTTTGTTCGTTCTTATTCTTCTGAACGTTGAAGTTGTTTTTCCAAAATTTCTACAAAACTGTTCACTGTAGCTGCCTTCGTAAATTCTTCAGAAGATGTTTTACTATGCTTGAAAGTTGAATAGACAAAATTAAGCTAATCTTTAACCAACGAAAGAGAGCTTCAATAATTTTCAAAACTATAGCAATCAGTGCCTCTTCGACCAGGAAGAGAGCATGAATAACCTTAGTGTCAGCTTTCACGTTCCTCATTTGTTGAACACTATTTTTAGCATAAACAGGAATGTACAACTCCTCCAAATCATTTCCTGCCATGATGAATCCAATCGCTGACAGAAAGGACATTAACAAGTGAGAACCTCCTTGTCGAATGAAAAGTGACTTCAAAAGGCTGTCATCATGTGCTGTACCTACTATTTCACGAGCTTTAGCTTACAAAGGCTGATCAAAAGTATCCACTGTTATTCTTTGTCCATTGCTGGTCCCTTTTGTGGCAGCTTGAAGAACACCCGTCTAAATTGTTGACGGATGTGAAGGAGCCAAGTTGATGAATGTAAGAGGGACTACTGGGAAGTTTGGAACTCTCTCGACGCTTACAGCATTTCCATGCAGCCACTACAGTTAGATTTACATTCTTCTGGGCCTTCCAACCAGGTACCACTCAACCAAAACAAATTAAGTGTTCGGCCATGTTCATATGACAGTGGTTTCATTTTCGGCGAAGCCATTTTTACAGCAATAATTTTACAATCGCCAGATGTACTTGGGGTTCTGTAAGTTTCCAAATCAAACAGGTCTCCTTTTTCAACAGCATGATGACCAGTAACATACTTTCGAGGTACATTGTCCTCTGCCTGGAGAGCGGTTTTAGGTGTGACGCAAGCAGTTGCACCCACGACATGAAATGTGTCATGGCCACCCACAGTGCAGATATTGTAGTCTGCATTATCGGAAACAAATTGCACATATCCGTTCTCAATGTTTATATATAGGTGTATTAGAGTACGTGTTCCTAATTATCTGATTTCATAGCGAACATGAACGTAAAGATTACTTATCGATAATGCAGTGTCTGCAAATGCTTCTTTTTTCACAAAAGCCAGTACTCATTACTCAGATTTTAGATGCTTTTGTTTCAGCTCTTATTCTAACCACGCAAACAATGAACTACTTAAGTTAGTTTGTTATTGATTATATGTGACAGAACGACTTCAGTGGAATTTTTATTCTTAGTTTGGGGTATCGAAGTGCTTTCGACCAAGATCCGCCGCTGCCGCAACACGAGGACGCAAAGCGCATTCCGAGAGAGACAGAGAGAGCCTGAACAATATTGTGAGGTGCGGCTGTCATGCGGCGATGTAGAATTCTGTAGGAGTAGCAAGTGGCGGAGGAGAACGTTGAAGAGTTGACGGCAGCGGCTTATATAGTGGAAGGTGGCGATTGGAAGACGCCGGTGAGCGCAGCTCTCGGCAGACTCGTGACGTGGTCTGCAGCTGCTGGCTGGCGAACCTCGGTGGAGTCCTGGCCGCTCGCTGCCTACTGTGTCTGTTGGAAGCGGCAAGTCAAAAGAGGCGCCGCAAAGGGCTGGGCACCGGCGGTGGTAACAAGACATGTTACCACATGATGCAGCACTTCTATATTCTACAAATAATAGCGTGTAGAAACAGCTACTAATATCAGAAACATGCCCTGAAATCACAATCCTTGTGTCGTGAAGAGCTTGTTCCAGCCACAGTTCTCAGTGGATAATGCTTTGACCAGTAAGTACTAAAATGCAACGCCCCAGTAGACTGGAGTTCGCTAACAGTACACGCTGTTTCACTCTTTGTGCGATGCTCTTCGTGAGAAGCTACAGAGGCGCGCCACAAAGAGAACTTCAATCACACGATTCAGAGTATAGGCTTTATAGGCTTTGCAGCTGGCAAATTGCTTACCTCCTTTTTATTGCTGTAAAGGAAACTAATGGAGACTTTGGACTGGGTATTTGAGGATCTCCTTTCAAAGCATTAAATGTTCTTGTGACTGCATCGAAATCTGATGAAACTACAATCCGACCAAATCGATACATTTGACAGTGGTTTCTTCCACAAGGTGGGAAAATATTGTATTATAGTTAGATTCCTGGGGTGATAAGAATGAAAGAACAATTTTGAGTTCTGCACTTGAGTATATGGAATTTGTTCATGTAGAGATCCTATTACGTTGATGCGTCGGGTAAAGCTGTTGGACTTAGATGGCTTTCGAAGTTTGAACAACTTTGTGAGAACATTTTCATACTGTATCTAATACTGCTGAATGACTATGATGCACATCTCCACTTGAGAAGCAAAAAGCAGATTTCAGAGTACCTGACAGCTCAACACAAAAATTTTATCTCAAGTACAGATAGTGTTGAGGATCAGCGGACAAAGTTCAAAACCATCGTACAATATGCGTTAGATGAGTATGTGCCAAGAAAGATCGTAAGAGATGGAAAAGAGCCACAGTGGTACAAAAACCGCGCTATAAAACTGCTGCGGAAGCAAAGGCAACTTCACAGCAAACATAAACATAGCTAAAGCCAAGCAGACAAACAAGAATTACACTAAGCGAAATGTAGTGTGAGGAGGGCTATGCGAGAGGCGTTCAATAAATTCGAAAGTAAAGTTCTATGTAGTAACTTGGCGGAAAATCCTAAAAAAATTTGGTCTCATGCCAAGCGGTAGGTGGATCAAAACAAAATGTCCAGACACTCTGTGACGAAAATGGTACTGAAACAGAGGGTGACAGACTAAAGGCCGAAATACCAAATGTCTTTTTCCAACGCTGTTTCACAGAGGAAGACTGCAACGCAGTTCCTTCTCTAGATCGTCCTACAGATGACAAAATGGTAGATATCGAAATAGGTGACAGAGGGATAGAAAAACAATTAAAATCTCTCAAAAGAGGAAAGGACGCTGGACCTGATGGGATAACAGTTCGATTTTACACAGAGTACGTGAAGGAACTTGCCCTCCTTCTTGCAGCGGTGTACTGTAAGTCTATAGAAGAGCATAACGTTCCCAAAGATTGGAAAAGGGCAAAGGTCATCTCCGTTTTCAAGGAGGGACGTCGAACAGATGTGCAGAACTTTAGACCTATATCTCTAATGTCGATCAGTTGTAGAATTTTGGAACACGGCTTATGTTCGAGTATAATGACTTTTCTGTAGACTAGAAATCTACTCTGTAGGAATCAGCATGGGTTTCGAAAAAGACGATCGTGTGAAACCCAGCTCGTGTTATTCGTCCACGAGACTCAGAGGGCCATAGACACGGGTCCCCAGGTAGATGCCGTGTTTCTTGACTTCCGCAAGGCGTTTGATACAGTTCCCTACACTCGTTTAATGAACAAAGTAAGAGCATATGGACTATCAGGGCAATTGTGTGACTGGATTGAAGAGTTCCTAGATAACAGAACGCAGTATGTCATTCTCAATGGAGAGAAGTCTTCCGAAGTAAGAGTAATTTCAGGTGTGCCGCAGGGGAGTGTCATAGGACCGTTGCTATTCACAATATACATAAATGACCTGGTGGATGACATCGGAAGTTCACTGAGGCTTTTTGCAGATGATGCTGTGGTGTATCGAGAGGTTGTAACAATGGAAAATTGTACTGAAATGCAGGAGGATCTGCAACGAATTGACGCATGGTGCAGGGAATGGCAATAGAATCTCAATGTAGAAAAGTGTGAGTTGCTGCGGATACATAGAAAGAAAGATCCTTTATCATTTAGCTACAATATAGCAGGTCAGCAACTGGAAGCAGTTAATTCCATAATTTTTCTGGGAGTGCGCATTATGAGTGATTTAAAATGGAATGACCACAAAAATTAATCGTCGGTAAAGCAGGCGCCAGACTGAGATTCATTGGAAGAATCCTAAGGAAATGCAGTCCGAAAACAAAGGAAGTAGGTTACAGTACACTTGTTCGCCCACTGATTGAATACTGCTCAGCAGTGTGGGATCCGTACCAGATAGGGTTGATAGAAGAGATTGAGAAGATCCAACAGAGAGCAGCGCGCTTCGTTTCAGGATTATTTAGTAATCTCGAAAGCGTTACGGAGATGTTAGATACACTCCAATGGAAGACTCTGCAAGAGAGACGCTCAGTAGCTCGGTACGGGCTTTTGTTGAAGTTTCGAGATCATACCTTCACCGAGGAGTCAAGCAGTATATTGGTCTCTCCTACGTATATCTCGCGAAGAGACCATGAGGATAAAATCAGAGAGCCCACACAGAGACAGACCGACAATCTTTTTTTCCACGAACAGTACGAGACTGGAATAGAGGGGAGAACCGATAGACTTACTCAAAGTAGCCTCCGCCACACACCGTCAGGTGGCTTGCGAGGTATGGATGTCGATGTAGGTGTAGAAATTTTCCATATTTTGAGAAATAATGCAATTCCATCTTGAGCTAATTGTCATAGTGACCTGGAGTTAGACTTTTACGATGAACAGCTTCCATGTGTGTGTGTGTCCGTGCTTCACTACTCGATAAACTATAAATAAATTTGTAGATGATTTTGGTTCTGAAATATCACATCTGTGATTTTCTTTGTCATGTTATATCTCTGTCACCCACCTATGACATGTGTGCATAAACAAAGCAGTTGTTCTCCATTTTAGGTAATATATCACACTAAAGCACCTTATTCCTTCCTTCTTACATCAGTGTTTGTGTGTGTTGTGTGAATGTGTGGTGTTTTCATTACATGTTTGTGTTGATTATAGGAAATGCTGTCTGTAAATATGTTTCTTTGAGACATCGCCTCGACTCGGTATAATCTTTTATAATAATCGCAATCTGCAATATGATCTATTATCGTCATCCTTCCTAAATTGGCGCTATTACTCAATGAGTTGGTTCAATTATACATTCAAAAATGCGTATTTGTTTTTTGTGCTGAAATAGTACTTATCTTGGTTAGGATAATTTCGATGTTGTAGGCCTAACTTAGAACGTGAACTGTCTGTTACTTTTCATAAACGACATGTATTTTGGCATGGAAATAGTATACTTATGATTCACAATAATGATTTGGCAATCCCTATGACAAATACATGTGGGTAATAACAGTGTGATAATTAATTTAGACAATGTGTTACACGTTGTCAACACTGCACTTCTTGCACTGCTGGCATGTTTTTTGCAGTCATATGTGAAAAAATATAATGATACATGGAAGCATCCCAGATGTGGAAAATAATTAGTTTTATGACTTCACTACAATGTTTGACTGTCTTTGGTATCAGAAGAGATTTGGCATGGTGGTGACACTGCTTACTCTTGTAGACAAGTGCAATATAAGTTCTAGCGCCTATGTGTGTCTTGTAAAGATGCATGGATTTCATGTTGTGCTGACAGGATGTGAGAGTTGTGGATACGAGAAAGAATACTTCCTCAGTGGTTCAGTACTCTCGAAATATCGAAGCATATTTTACATCGTAAACTGGATAAAACTGCATGTGTTCTACTCTCAGACTAGCTGAGGCGTGTCATCTGTTTACTCTTGCCGCTGCTTTCCTACCCAACTTTCGAAATGTGACAGGAATTTAGATTTGGAAAGTAATTAATTTGTGCGTTAGTTAAGTCTTTGAAAATACGCAAGAGCTGCTTTAAGTAACGTTTGGGGAAAATATGGCAAAAAAAATTCAGAGCATTTCTATACCTCTGAGCACCCTTGGAAGTACTATGAAATACTGCACGTTACACATTTTACGTAAATTTTGGATAAATATGTAGCTATCTATTATATATAATTAGTACACTCATTGCACATTCTGGAATATAAGGCCCGTATTTTTATATACTTTGCGCCATTACGATTTTAAAATTAGTGTGCTCGACAACTTCGTTTTCTTACTGAAACATTTCCTCCTACTGAACAATTAATTCAGATACGATACGATTTTAAAAGTTACCGTAAAAAACGATTAGAGTAAGAAACAAATATTAAGAGGTTTAAGTCCTAAACCAGCGTGCGTAATGCCTAATTTTCAAGGTATACTAAATAAATTATACCGATCCTCAAGTCAGTTGCTACGTATAATCTCTGTCTCCGAACATTTATAGCGTGGTCAATATCCACAGTTCTCACGACCTGGTAGTGTTCTATTTTTAATTTTTACTTTCTGGCTGGCCACCTCAGCCATAATTTAAGTCTAATGGAGGAAACCTGTGTTTACCACCTGTCTGCGAATCCTGTAAACACTGTTATTTATAGAATGAGATATTTACTCAGCAGCGAAGTGTGCGCTGATATGAAACTTTCTGGCAGATTAAAAATGTGAACCAGACCGAGACTCGAACTCGGGATCTTTGCCTTTCACGGGCAAGTGCTCTACCATGTGAACTATGCAAGCACGACTCACGACCCGTCCTCACAGCTTCAATTCTGCCAGTACCTCGTCTCCTGCCTTCCACACTTCACTGCGAACCTTGCAGCAGCACTTGGAAGAAAGGATATTGCGGGGACATGGCTTTCCCACAGCTTCAGGGATGTTTCCAAAATGAGATTTTCACTTTGCAGCGGACTGTGCGCTGATATGAAATTGAAGCTGTGAGGACAGGTCGTGAGTCATGCTTGGGTCGCTCAGATGATAGAGTACCTGCCCGCAAAAGACAAAAGTCCCGAGTTCGAGTCTCAGTGTGGCACACAGTGTTAATCTGCCAGAAAGTTTCACTGTACTTTATGTTTTAGTATTCCAGTTGTTTGTGTATACTTTGAGGTAGAGGCTGGGGACCAGCATAGCATTCGCCTAAACGAGCGTGGAGAACCGCCTAAAAACCACACTGAGGCTGGGCAGTGAATCAAACCAACATCTGTAAGTCCAACGTATGGCATGCATTCGTGTCTGGTCCAGCTCCCTGCCTTGCGAACTAGCTCGCCACACGTGGAAACTCTACGAGGACATCTGTAGCTCTGCTGATGTGGAGTCCACATTACACTCACGTTGATTTAGTACACTGTTTCAATCCGGTATTTTTACTCAATGTCTGCTGCTACAGTTCGCTATGATTTCTTTTAGGTCAATGATACAAAATATTAAATCAGTATCTATCGCTGTTCTTCTTATGATGCAAACACCACTAATAAACTACTTTAATTTACTTTAGTATTTCAGTTAATGTGACATTTAAAACGTCAACAGCTCTATGTTTGAAAAGATCGGCCACGGTGTTGTTATAACAGATCTGACACAGATTCAAGGAATCTAGATACTTAAGAAGTTCGTCCTCTGTTGGTGCAAAGTGTTTGACATTTACGAGGAAGTAGTGGTTACATGGATTTTTTTTTATTTTATATCACAATGTATTCACTATTTCACGTCCTTTCTCCATCTTGCGTTATAGGACTAGTAACTCGACTACGACAATTACATTTCAAGATTTTTTCCTGTTTCCTCTTTTAAAAGATGGAACTCACACTACTAAACTCATTATCTATGAACAACTGCAGTTTATAAGAGGAAGTATACTAATATGTATTTGCTTACGTTATTTCATGCTATGCATTATAATTTACGCCCTACACAACAATTACTCTGCGGAATTCAGGATGAGGCTGGCAACAGATAATTTAACCGTTTATATCCTCCTTTCAAAACACTATCCATTCCGTTCAACTGCTCTTCCAAGTCCTTTGCTGTCTCTGACAGAATTACAATGTCATCGGCGAACCTCAAAGTTTTTATTTCTTCTCCATGGATTTTAATACCTACTCCGAACTTTTCTTTTGTTTCCATTATTGCTTGCTCAATATACAGATTGAATAACATCGGAGATAGGCTACAACCCTGTCTCACTCCCTTCACAACCACTGCTTCCCTTTCATACCCCTCGACTCTTATAACTGCCATCTGGTTTCTGTACAAATTGTAAATAGCATTTCGCTAACTGTATTTTACCCCTGCCACCTTCAGAATTTTTAAAGAGAGTATTCCAATCAAAAGTGTCAAAAGCTTTCTCTAAGTCTACAAATGCTAGAAACGTAGTTTTGCCTTTCCTTAATCTATTTCCTAAGATAAGTCGCAGGGTCAGTATTGCCTCAATTATTCCAATTTTTCTACGGAATCCAAACTGATCTTCCCCAACGTCGGCTTCTACCAGTTTTTCCATTTGTCTGTAATGAATTCGTGTTAGTATTTTGCAGCCGTTTCTTATTAAATTGATAGTGCGGTAATTTCCAAATCTGTCAACAGCTGCGTTCTTTGGGATTGGAATTATTATATTCTTCTTGAAGTCTGAGGGTATTTTGCCTGTCTCATACATTTTGCTCACCAGATGGTAGAGTTTCGTCAGGACTGGCTCTCCCAAGGCTGTCAGTAATTCGAATGGAATGTTGTCTACTCCGGGGCCTTGTTTCGAGTCAGGTCTTTCAGTGCTCTGTCAGACTCTTCACGCAGTATCGTATCTCCCATTTCATCTTCATTTACATCCTCTTCCATTTCCATAATATTGTCCTCAAGTACATCGCCCTTGCATAGACCCCTTTATATATTCCTTCCACCTTTCTGCCTTCCCATCTTTGCTTAGAACTGGGTTTCCATCAAAGGTCTTGATATTCATGCAAGTGGTTCTCCTTTCTCCAAAGGTCTCTTTAATTTTCCTGTAGGCAGTATCTATCATGAGATAAGCCTCTACATGTTTACATTTGTCCTCTAGCTATCCATGCTTAGCCATTTTGCACTTCCTGACGATATCATTTTTGAGACGATTGTATTCCTTTTTGCCTGCTTAATTTACTGCATTTTTATTTATATTTTCTCCTTTCATCAATTAAATTCGATATTTCTTCTGTTACCCAAGGGTTTCTACTCGAACACGTCTTTTTACCTATTTGTCCTCTGCTGCCTTCACTATTTCATCCCTCATAGCTACCCTTTCTTCTTCTACTGTATTTCTTTCCCCCATTCCTGTCAATTGTTTCCTTATGCTCTCCCTGAAATTCTGTACAACCTCTGGTTCTTTCAGTTTATCCAGGTAACATCTCCTTAAATTTCCACCTTTCTGCAGTTTCTTCAGGTTTAATCTACAGTTCATAACCAATAGATTGTGTTCAGAGTCCACTACTGCCCCTGGAAATGTCTTTCAATTTAAAACCTGGTTCCTAAATCTCTGTCTTACCATTATATAATCTATCTGATACCTTTTAGTATCTCCAGGATTCTTCCATGTATACAATCTTCTTTCATGATTCTTAAACAAAGTGTTAGCTATGATTAAGTTATGCTCTGCGCAAAATTCTACCAGGCGGCTTCCTCTTTCATTTCTTAGCTCCAAACCATATTCACCTACTATGTTTCCTTCTCTCCCTTTTCCTACTCTTGGATTCCAATCACCCATGACTATTAAATTTTCGTCCCCCTTCTCTACCTGAATAATTTCTTTTATCTCATAATACATTTCATCAATTTCTTCGTCATCTGCAGAGCTAGTTGGCATATAAACTTGTACTACTGTAGTAGGCGTTGGCTTCGTGTCTATCTTGACCACAATAATGCGTTCACTATGCTGTTTGTAGTAGCTTACCAGTACTCCTATTGTTTATTCATTATTAAACCTACTCCTACATTACCCCTATTTGATTTTGTATTTATAACCCGGTATTCACCTGACCAAAAGTCTTGTTCCTCCTGCCACCGAGATTCACTAATTCCCACTATATCTAACTTTAACCTATTCATTTCCCTTTTTAAATTTTCTAACCTACCTGCCCATTTAATGGAACTGACATTCCACGCTCCGATCCGTAGAACGCCAGTTTTCTTTCTCCTGATAACGACGTCCTCCTGAGTAGTCCCCGCCCGGAGATCCGAATGGGGGACTATTTTACCTCCAGAATATTTTACCCAAGAGGACGCCATCATCATTTAGTCATACAGTAAAGCTGCATGCCCTCGGGAAAGATTACGGCTGTAGTTTCTCCTTGATTTCAGCTGTTCGCAGTACCAGAACAGCAAGGCAATTTTGGATAGTGTTACAAGGCCAGATCAGTATATTATCCAGACGGTTGCCCCTGCAACTACTGAAAATGCTGCTGCCCCTCTTCAGGAACCACACGTTCGTCTGTCCTCTCAACAGATACCCCTCCGTTATGGTTGCACCTACGGTACGGCTATCTGTATCGTTGAGGCACGCAAGCCACCCCACCAACGTCAAGGTCCATGGCTTTAGGGAGGGGGAGGCGGACTATGAAATTATCTGGTAGTTAAAACATAATTTTGAAACAAAACTGTGGTTTTTAGGCTTATTACGACTGTCATTAATTATTACTAATTTGTTTAATAATTTGAAACCACTCAGTCTGCAAGGTCCGGGCAATCATAGAGGGTGGGATAATTGGTAGTTGGGGGCTGTGTTGGGAAAATACCAGAGCTCCAATTGCTGATAGAAAGCACTGATGCTCAAATCTTTAAAGGCACTGAAAGTTTGCTAAAGTCGGATATAAACTCAGCCGAAATTTTTCCGAAGAACCTAACGGTGTTCAGAAACGATGGGCTAAACACGCTTGGCGGTGGCGTGTTTGTTGCTGTTAGAAGTAGTTTAACTAATCGTGAAACTGAAGCAGATACATCCTTGAGTTAGTATGAGCAGAGGTCATTATTAGCAACCGGAATAAAATAATAATAGTATCCTTTACCTACCTACCAATTTAGATGATTCAGTTGCTAAAAGGTTCAAAGAAAACCTGAGTTTGATTTCAAACACGTACCCGACTTATGCGGTAACAGTTGGTGGTGACTTTAATATATCCTCGATATGGTGGCGAAATTCCGAAGATGTGCATAAAATATCATCCGAAATTGTGCCAAACGCATCCTCTGAAAATTATTTCGAGCAGTTAGTTCATGAGCCCACGCGAATAGTAAACGGTTGTGAAAACATACTTTACCTCTTAGCAACAAATAATTCTGAGTTAATAACGAGCATCAAATCCGATACAGCGATTAGTGAACACAGGGTTGCCATAGCGACATAGAGTTACTACACACAGCGTTCCGAAATGCCTTCACAAAAGAATTCGAATCGAGAACAGCTGCCAACATGAGTACCTACTACTACTACTACTAGGCCCAGTGGACTGCACGCATCTACAAGTTTCCTCATCAATTGTATTCTGTCCATTGCTGCTATCCACCATCCGTTCACATCTATTGACACTTGGATTAAATCTTCATGGAGTCCATCCCCCCAACGCTTCTTGGGCCTCCCTGGCGGTCTCTTTCCTGTAGGTGTGAAATCCAGGAGCTTCCGAGGCCATCTGTGATCTTCCATCCAGGCCACATGGCCGGCCCACTGCATACGTTTGGCTTTGACAGTTCCTGCTATCTTGGGCTGCTGGTATAGTTCCTCAAGCTCTTGGTTGTATCTGATCCTCCATTCCCCTGTATCTGCACGCAGAACCTGACCGAAGGTCTTCCGAAGCACTTTTCTCTCAAATACAAGGAGCGGAATTCCTGTTTCCGATTACTCCATGTCTCACAGCCACATAGAACAACAGGGTGGATCAGGGTTTTGTACAGTCGAATCTTGAACTTTCTGGAGAGATATTTGGACCGAAGCAGTTGTGCTAGGCCGTGGTAAGATCGGTTTCCTGTTTGTAACGTAGAAGTAAATATCCTCGGAGTAGTGAAGCAACTTAAATCACTTGATAAAAGCAAGTCTTCTAGTCCAGACTCTATACCGTTTAGATTCCTTTCGGAGTAAGCTGACGCATTAGCTCCATACTTAACAATCATATACAACCATTCGCTCGACTAAAGATCCGTACCCAAAGACTGGAAAGTTCAGGTCACACCAATATTCATGAAAGGTGGTAGGAGTTATAAACTACATTACTGGCCTATATCGTTAACGTCGATATGCAGCAGGATTTTGGAACATATAGTGTGTTCAGACATTATGAATTACCTCGAAGAAAACTGTCTATTGACACACAGCCAACATGGGTTTAGAAAACATCGTTCCTTTGAAACACAATTAGCTCTTTATTCACATGAGGTGTTGAGTGCTATTGAGAAGGGATTTCAGATCGATTCCATATTTCTAGATTTCCGGAAGGCTTTTGACACTGTACCACACAAGCGGCTTGTAGCGAATTGCTTTCTTATGGAATATCGTCTGTTATGTGACTGGATTTGTGATTTCCTGTCAGAGACAGGAGACAATCTGTGAGACAATCTGAGGAGCCGTCTTAGGTTGTTAGCAGATGATGGCTAATAAAATCAACGGAAGTTCAAAACAAATTGCAAAACGATTTAGGAAAGATATCTGAATTGTGCGAAAATTGGCAATTGACCGTAAATAACTAAAAGTTTAAGGTCATCCACTTGAGTGTTAAAAAGGATTCGTTAAACTTCGTTTACACGATAAATCAGTCTAATCTAAAAGTATGTCATATTGTACGATGGTTTTCAACTTTGTCCACTGATCCTCAACACTAACTGTACTTGAGACAAAACTTTTGTGTTGAGCCGTCAGGTACTCTGTAATCTGCTTTTTGTCACTTTTGCTAAACAGAAAATCTTCCTACCTTTTTTAATATTTCTATTTAAGGCTGAAATCATCGATGCCGTAACCGCTTTATGATCGCTGATTCCCTGTTCTGCGTTAACTGTTTCAAATAGTTCGGGTCTGTTTGTCACCAGAAGTTGTAATATGTTATCGCCACGAGTCGGTTCTCTGTTTAACTGCTCAAGGTAGTTTTCAGATAAAGCACTTAAAAAAATTTCAACTGGATTCTTTGTCCCTGCCACCCGTTATGAACGTTTAAGTCTCCCAGTCTATATGCGTTAGATGAGTACGTGCCAAGCAAGATCGTAAGAGATGGAAATGAGCCACCGTGGTACAACAACCGAGCTAGAAAGCTGCTCCGGAAGCAAAGGGAACTTCACAGCAAACATAAATATAGCCAAAGCCTTGCAGTCAAACAAAAATTACGCGAAGCGAAATGTAGTGTGAGGAGGGCTATGCAAGAGGCGTTCAATGAATTCGAAAGTAAAGTTCTATGTACTGACTTGGCAGAAAATCCTAAGAAATTTTGGTCTTATGTCAAAGCGGTAGGTGGATCAAAGCAAAATGTCCAGACACTCTGTGACCAAAATGGTACTGAAACAGAGGATGACAGACTAAAGGCCGAAATACCAAATGGCTTTTTCCAAAGCTGTTTCACAGACGAAGACTGCACTGTAGTTCCTTCTCTAGATTGTCGCACAGATGACAAAATGGTAGATATTGAAATAGACGACAGAGGGATGGAGAAACAATTAAAATCGCTCAAAAGAGGAAAGGCCGCTGGACCTGATGGGATACCAGTTCGATTTTACACAGAGTACGCGAAGGAACTTGCCCCCCTTCTTGCAGCGGTGTACCGTAGGTCTCTAGAAGAGCGTAGCGTTCCAAAGGATTGGAAAAGGGCATAGGTCATGCCCGTTTTCAAGAAGGGACGTCGAACAGATGTGCAGAACTATAGACCTATATCTCTAACGTGGATCAGTAGTAGAATTTTGGAACACGTATTATGTTCGAGTATAATGACTTTTCTGGAGACTAGAAATCTACTCTGTAGGAATCAGCATGGCTTTCGAAAAAGACAGTCGCGTGAAACCCAGCTCGCGCTACTCGTCCACGAGACTCAGAGGGTTCACAGGTAGATGCCGTGTTTCTTGACTTCCGCAAGGCGTTCGATACAGTTCCCCACAGTCGTTTAATGAACAAAGTAAGAGCATATGGACTATCAGACCAATTGTGTGATTGGATTGAGGAGTTCCTAGATAACAGAACGCAGCATGTCATTCTCAATGGAGAGAAGTCTTCCGAAGTAAGAGTGATTTCAGGTGTGCCGCAGGGGAGTGTCATAGGACCGTTGCTATTCACAATATACATAAATGACCTGGTGGATAACATCGGAAGTTCACTGAGGCTTTTTGCAGATGATGCTGTGGTGTATCGAGAGGTTGTAACAATGGGAAATTGTACTGAAATGCAGGATGATCTGCAGCGAATTGACGCATGGTGCAGGGAATGACAATTGAATCTCAATGTAGACAAGCGTAATGTGCTGCGAATACATAGAAAGATAGATCCCTTATCATTTAGCTACAAAATAGCAGGTCAGCAAATGGAAGCAGTTAATTCCATAAATTATCTGGGAGTACGCATTAGGAGTGATTTAAAATGGAATGATCATATAAAGTTGATCGTCGGTAAAGCAGATGTCAGACTGAGATTCATTGGAAGAATCCTAAGGAAATGCAATTCGAAAACCAAGGAAGTAGGTTACAGTACGCTTGTTCGCCCACTGCTTGAATACTGCTCAGTAGTGTGGGATCCGTACCAGATAGGGTTGATAGAAGAGATAGAGAAGATCCAACGGAGAGCAGCGCGCTTCGTTACAGGATCATTCAGTAATCGCGAAAGCGTTACGGAGATGATAGATAAACTCCAGTGGAAGACTCAGCAGGAGAGACGCTCAGTAGCTCGGTACGGGCTTTTGTTGGAGTTTCGAGAACATACCTTCACTGTGGAGTCAAGCAGTATATTGCTCCCTCGTACGTATATCTCGCGAAGAGACCATGAGGATAAAATCAGAGAGATTAGAGCCCACACAGAAGCATACCGACAATCCTTCTTTCCGCGAACAATACGAGACTGGAATAGAAGGGAGAACCGATAGAGGTACTCAGGGTACCCTCCGCCACACACCGCCAGGTGGCTTGTGGAGTATGGAGGTAGATGTAGATGTATATGTAAGAGTCAAGGCGATAATGCAGGAGAGAGACATGAAAAAGAGGAACATCAGACAGATCGTTGGCCATGGGTGCCCTGATGGAGAAATGCATATTGAAGGTTAATTTTTGTAGGCACACCAGATGTAATGATGTGCTGAGCAAGAAGCCAGGGTGCTCAGTGAGTAAGGTTTTTGCATACTCAAAGGGACGTTGCAGGGTTAGGTTTCAGCAGATACGTAGAGACGCTGTAAAGTGAGTTTTAGCAGTCCTTGGGAGACGCTGCAATTTGAGAATGATTTTGTATGGATGTACGTGAGTTCAGTACGATGATACGAGTTTTTTATGAGTTAATGAGAGAAAGATGTATACAGTTTTACTGTATCTTCAGGAATTCTTAATCTCATAAAAAACTGAACAAAGAGGATATCCATGTAATACAGAGTTCAAACAGTGGTGGAAATAAACGAGGGCATCCCTATTAGAAGAAGGTGTGTTCACAAATGTTGGGTTTGCCACTGAATATGGAGACAGACAAATAACAGTGCGACAGGGTACAAAAGGTAAAACGAATATATAAAGAGCTATAAGCAAAACGTACAGGTAATGTAAAGATGTAAAAATAAAATGAACTGGTATGGAATAAATTTTGTATGTGCTGAGAGCAAATTACGCTTATGATCTTGTTGCAGACTGATCTCCAATCTGAAGGAAACCAACAATGAGTAAAGGAGGAACTGAAATGGTAGAAGGCTGAATGATAAATTTTAGAGCCGAGATGATAAATGACGACCAGAACGAACAAATGTGGGGTTAAAATTAAAAGCTATGCGTCGCCACAATAGTTTTGAGGCGAAGTAATGTATGGCATTTTTTGTGGTTTTAGGGCGCACAACTTCAATGGTTATTAGCGCCCTGACGACGTTAAGAATGCACCGCGAGGCACAAGTTTAAAACAACAACTTAAAGGGAAAACACGATAAAAGACAGACTGACAGGCATACGATTAAAAAACAGCATCATCAAATGTCCTGAGAGAGGTTTGTCAAATTGATAAAACGAAGAACACGAGCAACTGCTCGTGGGTCATCCGCTAAAATGGCATCGAAAGTACTTGGCAGGTTAAGATCTAGACGCAGTGTGTTAAAATATGGACAGGACATTAAAATGTGTCGAACCGTCAGCAAGTGCCCACATGGGCAGAACGGCGCCGGCGCAGCCGTCAGCAGATGGCGATGGCTGAACCGGCAGTGTCCAATTCTTAACCGGGCCAAAACTACCTCCTCCCGCCGAGAAGGGCGTGAGGAGGACGTCCAAGCCACGGGAAGAGGTTTCAAGGCCCGAAGCTTGTTGGCTGTAAGGGCAGCCCAATCAGCATGCCACAGCGATAAAATGCGCCGACAAATAACCCTGCTAAAATCTGGCGAAGGGACACAACAAGAAGCTGTCCGAGGCTGGAGGACCGCAGCCTTGGCCGCGGCATCTGCAGCTTCGTTCCCAGGGATACCGACATGGCCAGGGACCCACATTAAGCTAACCGGAGAACCGACGTCCACCAGCTGCCGAAGAGAGCGTTGGATCCGGCGCACGAAAGGGTGAACCGGATACGGATCACTGAGGCTCTGGATGGCGCTCAGGGAATCGGAGCAGATGACATAAGCAGAATGTCGGTGGCGGCAGATGTAAAGAACAGCCTGGTAGAGGGCAAAGAGCTCAGCTGTGAAGACCGAACAATGGCCATGGAGCCGGTATTTGAAACTTTGTGCCCCGACAATAAAAGAACACCCGACCCCGTCATTGGTCTTAGAGCCATCTGTATAAATGAAAGTCATATTGATGAACTTCGAACGAAGTTCCAAAAAACGGGAGTGGTAGACCGAACCGGGGGTAACCTCTTTTGGGAGCGAGCTGAGGTCAAGGTGAACGCGGACCTGAGCCTGGAGCCAAGGTGGCGTGTGGCTCTCGCCCACTCGAAAGGTTGCAGGGAGTGAAAAATTAAGGTGTTGAAGGAGGCGACGAAAGCGAACTCCAGGGGGTAGCAGGGCAGAGACGTACAACCCGTATTGACGGTCGAGAGAGTCGTCAAAAAAGGAACGATAAGACGGATGGTCGGGCATTGACAGTAGCCGACAGGCATACCGACAAAGCAGTATATCGCGCCGGTAGGTGAGTGGCAATTCGCCAGCGTCAGCATGAAGACTCTCTACGGGACTAGTACAAAATGCTCCGATCGCAAGTCGTAAACCCCGATGTTGTATGGAGTTGAGGCGGCGTAAGATGGATGGCCGTGCAGAGGAGTATACGAAGCTCCCATAATCCAGCTTGGAGCGGACGATCGACCGATATAGACGAAGTAGGACGGTTCGATCCGCTCCCCACGACATACCACTGAGAACACGGAGGACATTTAAAGAACGGGTACAACGGGCGGCCAAATATGACACATGTGGAGACCAGCTAAGTTTCCTGTCAAATGTAAGGCCTAAAAATTTGGTTGTCTCCACGATTGGGAGAGCACCGGGACCGAGTCGTAAGGACGGTGGGAGAAACTCTTTGTAGCGCCAGAAGTTAATACAGACCGTCTTCTCGGCAGAAAAACGAAAGCCATTGGCGACACTCCAGGAGGAAAGACGGTCAAGAGAACGCTGAAGACAGCGCTCCAGGACACGTGTACACTGCGCGCTGCAATAGATGGTAAAATCGTCCACGAAAAGGGAGCCTGATACATCAGCTGGGAGGCAATCCATTATTGGATTGATCGCGATGGCGAAGAGAGCGACGCTCAAAACTGAGCCCTGTGGCACCCCATTCTCCTGGCGAAAGGTGTCGGACAGGACAGAACCCACACGTACCCTGAACTGTCGATCCATTAAAAAGGAACGAATAAAAAGAGGGAGGCGACCGCGAAGGCCCCATGTATGCATAGTGCGGAAAATGCCCGCCCTCCAACAGGTGTCGTAAACCTTCTCCAAATCAAAGAACACAGCCGCGGTCGGGCGCTTCCGCAAGAAGTTATTCATAATGAAGGTCGACAAGGTAACCAGATGGTCAACAGCAGAGCGGCGCCTACGAAATCCACATTGTACATTGGTAAGTAGGCGTCGAGACTCGAGCAGCCAAACCAATCGAGAGTTAACCATTCGCTCCATCACTTTACAGACACAGCTCGTAAGCGAGATAGGTCGATAACTGGAAGGCAAGTGCTTGTCCTTCCCCGGCTTAGGAATCGGGACAACAATAGACTCGCGCCAGCATGCGGGAACATGTCCCTCAATCCAGATGCGATTGTATGTACGAAGAAGAAAACCTTTACCCGCAGGAGAAAGGTTCTTCAGCATCTGAATATGAATAGAATCAGGCCCTGGAGCGGAGGACCGTGATCGGCCAAGTGCGTTTTCGAGTTCCCGCATGGTGAATGGGGCATTATAACTTTCGCAATTCGAGGAGCGGAGGTTAGGTGGCCTAGCCTCCTCTGCCTGTTTGCGGGGGAGGAAGGCAGGGTGGTAATGAGCGGAGCTCGAAACCTCTGCGAAAAAGCGGCCGAAGGCATTGGAGACAGCCTCAGGGGCCACAAGGACGTCATTCGGGACTGTATGGCAAATGAGGGTATTTGGGAGAGAATTTCAAAATATTGGTAGATGTCTTCTAAAGCATACTTCATGGCGTATCCAGAAAGTGAGTTTCCCGATGTTGCCTTAAAAGTAGACATTTTACACGGGAAAATTGCGCATGCGCAGCACATCTGTGACGTGCCAATCAAATGTCGGCCAGACAGGTTCCACCTGGCGCCAGCACCGCAGCAGCAGTGCGCCGGAATGGCGTCTCCTACTCATTCTCCCGCCGCCTGCGAGGTTCGGTCAGTGATAAGGTTCCTCAATGCACAAAGCACAGCGCTCGTCTAAATCCATCATCATGCTTTGTCAGGTCTACAGGCTTTTCTCCGAAGGTCGTCAAAGTGTCCACGATTAAGAGTGCAGTGGGCGACCGTCCCTCATCAATGATCACCTGGTTGAGCTTGTGCAGCAGCGCGTACTGGAGAACAAATTGTCACTAAGCACCAGCTGTTCGAAAAACTGTGTGTCAGGTGGCTGCCAAAAAAGCTGTCACCCGACCAGACAATTCGCTGCTCCAAGGCGGTAATAGCCGGCCGCGGTGGTCTAGCGGTTCTAGGCGCTAAGTCCGGAACCGCGGGACTGCTACAGTCGCAGGTTCGAATCCTGCCTCGGGCATGGATGTGTGTGATGTCCTTAGGTTAGTTAGGTTTAAGTAGTTCTAAGTTCTAGGGTACTGATGACCACAGATGTTAAGTCCCATAGTGCTCGGAGCCATTTGAACCAAAGCGGTACTAACATTTCTGCAGGGGTATCACGATGATGGCGACGAGTTCCTCCAAAGGATCATCACGGCCGATAAGACGTGGATTTCTCACTTGATCCCGGGAACCAAGCAGCAGTAGACGCACTGGCATCACGGTGGATCTCCGGTGAAAACGAAATTCAAACAGATTGTGCCGGTCAAGAAGGGTGTTCTGAGACAGGAAGGACATTCTGCTCATTCACTACCTGCCCAGAGATGGAAGAGTATGTGCTGACAGTTATTTGTACGTATTGTTTCCAAAAAAATGGTTCATGAGGTCGTCAGTCCCCATATTTAGAACTACTTAAACCTAATTAACCGAAGGACATTACACACATCCATGCCCAAGGCAGGATTCGAACTTTCAACCGTAGCGGCAGCGCGGTTCCGGACTGAAGCGCCTAGAACCTCTCGTCTACAGTGGTCGACGGTATTGTTTTCCTTGGCGAGGGAATTTCGAAAGGTTTTCTTTAGTATCTCTGCCTTAGGAGCACTGTCATTGATAGTATATCCATTGCTATTGCCCTGAGAAGGCATTGATTGCTTCTTGCCGCTAGCATACCTTACATACGACCAGAATCTCTTTGCATTTTCTGCCAGGTTTCGACACAAGGTTTCGTTGTGGAAATTATAAGCATCTCGCACTGAAGTTCGCGCTAAATTTCGAGTTTATGCAAGAGATCGGCTATATTGGGGATTTTGCGCTCGTTTAAAGTTTGCATGCTTTTTTCGTTGTTTTTGCAATTGTGTCCCGACCTGTTTTGTGTACCATGGGAGGGATAAGCTCCGTCGTTTGTTTATTTAGTATAAATGTATCAGCTGCTATCGATGCTGTTTCTTTGAATTCAAGCCATATCTGGTCTAAACTTACATTGTTAATCTGGAAGGAGCAGAGATTGTGTCTGAGGAAGGCGTCAAGCGAACTTTTATCTGCTTTTTACAATCGATGCGTATTTCGTTTATTTTTGGAGGATTTGCCAATTACAATTTTCAGTCTCTCCAAGGAAATCCCGAGCTCACTAGTACATGTATCCTTTGTATGCTCGTTGTTAGCTGATTTGTTACTAAGAGCTCAAATGTGTTTTCACAACCGTTTACTATTCGGGTGGGCTTATGAACTAATTTCTCAAAATAACTTTCAGAGAATGAGTTCAGCACAATTTCTGATGATTTTCTTATCCGGACCTCAGGATTTAAATATGTATTTTCCCAACATATCGAGGGTAAATTGAAGTCATCATCAATTACGACTGCATGAGTCGAGTACATATTTGAAATTAGACCCAAGTTTCCTTTGAACCTTACTGCAATTGCATAATCCGAGTTGGGAGATCGGTAAAAGGATTCAGTTATTATTTTATTCAGGTTGTCAAGGATGACCTCTACTCTTACTAACTCACGGGAACTATTTACTTGAATTTCCCTACAAGATAAACTACTTCCAACAGCAATAACCACGCCCACGCCAGCTGTGTTTAGGCCATCCTTTCTGAACACCGTTACGTTCCTCGCAAAAATTTGGGATGAACTTACCTCAAATTTTAGCCAGCTGTCAGTGCCTACAACGATTTGAGCATCAGTGCTCTCTAACATTGCTTGGAGCTCTGGTACGTTCCCAACACAGCTACGTAATTAACAACAGTTATACCGATGGTACGTAGCTCTACAACCTGCACCCTTTGAAACTGAAGCCCATTTCTGTTTCGCTGAGACCCATAACCTAAAAAACGGAGCAGTTCACACCACACAGCCCCAGCTACCTGTGTAGTTGCCATCTGGATGTAATGGGGACCTGCCCAATTAGCGTAACCCATCCGGTCCTGGGGCGGAGGAGCGAGAAGAAGAGAGTGGATGTTGGAGTTCCCGCATGGAGAAAAAACTATTGTAGCTTTCGCGATTTTGAGAGGAGAAAGCAAGATGTCGTACTTCAACTGCACGTTTCTTAGGGAGAAACGCTGTCGGGTAATTTGAAGAGCTTGAAATCTCAGCAAAGTGCTGACACAATGAGTTAGAAATTGCGACGGGGTCCACTAACGTATCATGCGCGACAGTGAGCCCACAGATTGGGGAGAAACTAGGCGCGCCTGAGAACCGTCGAAGCCGACTCCAAACTACCGAGGAGGGAGTGAAGGTGTTAAATGAGCTAATAAAGAATTTCCAGCTTGCCCTCTTGCTATCGCGGATGACACGACGGCATCGCGCACGGAACTGCTTATAGCGGATACAGTTGGCCAAAGTAGGATGGTGGCGGAAAACGCGAAGAGCACGTCGCCGCTCACGTATTGCGTCACGGCACGCCTCGTTCCACCAAGGAACTGGGGGGCGCCGGGGCAATGCGGAAGTGCGTGGTATTGAACGTTCCGCAGCTGTAAGAATAACGTCGGTAATATGTGTGACCTCATCGTCGACGCTGGGAAAGTGACGGTCATCGAATGTCGCTAGAGACGAAAAAAGTGTCCAATCGACATGGGCAAACTTCCAGCGTCGCGGGCGCATATATGGCAGTTGAGGCTGCATTCTAAGGACACATGGAAAGTGGTCACTCGAGTGTGTATCATCAAGGGCGAACCATTCGAAGCGCCGAGCTAGTGGAACAGTACCGACCGCAAGGTCCTAATGAGATAAATTTGTCGTGGAGGCAGTGGACCCCAGTGTTGAGGCAAACTAGATCCGCTTGGTGGAAGACGTTTAGCAATAGTGAGCCACGTGGACAAGGATGTGTAAATCCCCAAAGCGGGTGGTGGGCACTGAAGTCCCCAACCAGCAAATAGAGGGGTGGAAGCTGACCAAGAAGGTGAAGGAGATCAGCTCGTGCCATTAGTATGAACGATGGAATGTATACAGTACAAAGAGAGAACGTGTATCCAGAAAGGGAAAGACGGACGGCGACAGCTTGGAAGGAAGTGTTTAAGGGGATTGGGTGATAATGGAGAGTATCATGGAGAAGAATCATGAGTCCTCCATGGGCTGGAGTGCCTTCAACAAAGGGGAGATCATATCGGATGGACTGAAAATGAGGAAGAACAAAGCGATCATGGGGACACAGCTTTGTTTCCTGAAGACAAAAGATGACCGGCGAGTAGGATCGTAAGAGGATCGACAATTCATCCCGATTGGATCGAATGCCGCGGATATTCCAGTGGATAGTGGACATAGGGTGAACATGAAATTGAGGAATGTGACCAAGGTTGCTGTCACCTCAACGACTGCTCAGAGCTTGTGACCGACAGCATGGAATGGCATTCAGCCGAAGGCAGAAGATCCTGATCCATATGTTGATCAGGAGCAGCTCCTGCCACCAGCGATCGGCCGGTTGATCGGCCACCAGCAGTGCGCCTCGGTGACACAGAAGACGGCCGAGGGCGATTTCCGCCAGGTGGTGCTGTAGATGGGACATGCCTTGGCGGAGAAGGAGATGAACTGGGTTTCTTTGTAGCCTTCTTGGAAATATGTTTAGAAGAAGGAGGAACCGATGGTTGTGAAGTTGGGGTACGTAAAATATCTTCACGAGTAAGCACTTTTTTCGAAGTCTTTGTGTCTGACTTTTGGGCTCGAGATTTAGCAGAACCCAATGAAGGGTGAGCCATAGAGTGGGCAGGCAAAAGTGGTGAGGTTGAATGTGCGATCTTTGCGCTGGCCGATCTGACGACCGTGGCACTAAAGGTGAGGTGACAAGTCTGCGTGGCCGCCTCCTTTGTTGGCCGAGGAGAAGCAAGGACAGTGCTGTATTTTCCTGTCTGAGGCACGGTGGGCTGTCGACTGGCGAATAATTTTCGAGCAGCAAAGGTCGACACCTTTTCCTTCACTCTGATTTCCTGGATGAGCTTTTCGTCCTTAAAAACGGGGCAATCTCGAGAGGAAGCAGCGTGGTCACCCATACAGCTGATGCAGCGAGGGGAAGGAGGTGTACAAGCACCCTCATGGGCATCCTTGCCACACGTAACACATTAGGCCGGATTGGAACAGGACTGGCTGGTGTGATTGGACCGCTGACACCGATAGCAACGCATAGGGTTTGGGACGTAAGGGCGAACGGAAATTATCTCATAGCCTGCTTTGATTTTCGATGGGAGTTGAACTTTGTCAAATGTCAAGAAGACAGTGCAGGTTGGAATGATTTTCGTGTCAACCCTTTTCATAACTCTATGAACAGCCGTTACGCCCAGGTCAAACAGGTAGTGCTGAATTTCTTCGTCAGACAATCCATCGAGGGAGCGTGTATAAACTACTCCACGCGAGGAATTTAAAGTTCGGTGCGCTTCAACCCAGACAGGGAAGGTGTGGAGCAGTGAAGTACGCAGCAATTTTTGTGCCTGGAGGGCACTGACTGTTTCTAACAACAAGGTGCCATTCCGTAATCGGGAACAAGACTTTACAGGACCTGCAATTGCGTCGACACCTTTCTGAATAATGAAAGGGTTGACCGTGGAGAGGTCGTGACCTTCGTCAGACTGAGAAACAACAAGGAACTGTGGCAACGATGGAAGAACTGTCTGTGGCTGAGACTCAGTGAACTTATGCTTGAGAGCAGACATAGTGCAAGGTGAGGAAACCATTGCGGAAGAATCCCCCATGATTACTGGCGTCTCCGATGGCGCGCTCCTCCCTTGTGGGGGCCCTCTCTGAGGGCACTCCCGCCTTAGGTGATTGTTCACACCTCAGGTCACACCTCCCGACAAACGGACGGAGGGACAAATCGGCACTTTCGGAAGGTATCAGCTCGGATAATCACCCCTCCCTGCGCCTGGCCGTTACCAGGGGGTACGTACGTGTCCTACCTGTCTACCCGCGGTGGGGAATTACGCGTTACCCCGTCACCGGCTACGCACAAAAATGCGTGGGTCGGCCTTCAGACACGTACAGGGAGGAAGAAAGAGAGAGGGAGAAACAAAGAAATAGAAAGGAAAGAGGAGAGGTCTCAAACGCCGCAGCGGAGAAAAGGGTAAAGAGAAGAGGTAAGGAAAAGAGAAGGACAAAGGAAGGATGAAGACATACAAGCAGAGAAGGCGAAGAATGCGGTACATTTACGAGCGTCCGTCTCCGGACGTAGTCACAAACCATACTCCCAGAGGGGGAGAAAGGGCAGGAAAGAGCCAGAAGTGAGGGGAGGAGGGGCGAAGATGGGGGAGAGGGAATGATGCGGAAAAGAAAGGTATGCAGCCCGGAAAGGAAGGAGGGCCACATAAGCTCGGGGACCTGTGCTCGCTACGCACGTATCCACAAAAGAGATGTGGCGGGGGGGTTGCATAAACACTCTCTATAGCCCATAATATCAAATCCTGTTAGACAGCAACCCTTCACTATTTAAAAGACAGTACTTAATTCAACGTCAAAAGCCACTACTCAAATCATTCAATAACTGCAACTAAAATTTTCAATGCACTCAGTTGTGATTTGATCAAAGACATGAATCTCATCAGGTCCTGGAGAAGTATTTCTAGCTGCAGACAAACCTTATTCCAGTTCCTACATGGAGAATGGAAGACGTCCCTGGGAAGCTAGTGTTTAGTGATGGTTGTTCTTTCCTTTCTCCCCCAGAGGCGGTTATTTACCGCAGAGGTTAGGGAGAACGTTAGCCGGTTCCCTGCTCTCTGGTTCTTCTCACTGGAAGTCCATATCCTCAAGAGCATAGTCCCATCAGAGAGGGAGAGAGCTCGACGATCTGAAGGTTTAACTACCGCTTTCTTGTACTTGGAAGTACTTTTTGAAAGGCGTTTTTCTTTACTGATGGGAGGAGATGGTTGCCTGAGTTGCGGGGACAGTTTAGTTGGCTTCTGATGTTGGGTAGTGGTACGTGGCTTAGGTGGTAAGCCCATTGCTAATGGATTCCGAACGACTTCAGTTTCAAGTGGAGCTTTCCCCCCCACAGGTACACTGTCAAGTGCATGTGTTCCTAATTGAATCTGTGGTCTGAGTTTGTGTGGAGACATCACACTTAAGGGCTGATGCAAAAGCAGTAGCAATGAATTTTCCTTTCCTCGTTGTAACCTCACACTTACTGCACCAGACTGGGTTATCCCCAGAGCAGTTTATACATTTCGAAGTATATAAGAATTGCCTGATTCCTGAGCTGAGCCTCCACAACTGCCACACATAGCCCTCCAAGTACATCCCATAGTGGTATGTACAAACCGTGACATTTGTAGCATCATATTAGGTTAGAAAAAAACAGGCGAACCCTAAGACGGATATAACCTGCAAGGATTTGTTCAGGTAATTCCGGAGTACTGAACGTTAGATTGAATGTTGCCGATTTTTTCCAATTTGCCATAGTTCTGCATTTCCGTGACGCCCATATTTTTCCATTCTTCACGTAACTCTGCAGGGTTCACCACCATTTGATAGGAGCAGGTAACCACGCCCTTACTAAAATTAAGAATATTATGCAACTCAGACTCGATTGGGTAGTCACCTAAGCACTTACATCTTAGGAACTTAGATATTTTGGTTGAATTAGTAATTTCAACTAAAAGTGTTCCATTGCAATGTTGTTTGACACTTTTTAGAGACCCAACAATATTTTCAAGTGCCTTGTGGACGTAGAAACGGTTCCCTCTGTTTGCTTGATTACAGTTGAAGTGTTATGACACACTAATGTCCAGTTACTATGATTCTGAGACTTTTCGTGAGAACTGACCAACTGGGCTCTCTGTGATGAGTGGGTGTAGGTACTACCTGATGGTACACCCGTCCTGACAGTAGCAGCAGCTTGATGAAGCCGTTCCATGGGGATTCCACGAGATGCTAGGAAAACAACCATTAACCCAGGCAGAACCTACGGATTCGTTGTCGTTTCACAGACAGGAAGTCTTATGAAATACTTTTGAATAAGTTTTCCGCAAATACTTAGAGCATCTAGTTCGAGAGTCCATACGAAATGGGAGTGTTTCAAACCTTGTAGCTATGAAAAAACTTGACCTTATCGACTGCGTCTCTACAGAGACAATGGCAGTCCGTCTAAATGATGCAACGTTCGGCAGCCTAACGGTTGTAGTGAATCAGTCATGGTCGAAATAAACTTGGTGCCAAGCATGATTAACTCATTCGGATGATATTAACTTAAATGACACTTGATTGAAAGATATCACGTAATCCACAGTAATTTACAGTTGCATGGTATGATTGATTTAATCACTGGTAAACGCTCCAAACCAATGCAGGTAAGCTAGTTATTTACTTCTGTCAGCGGCCCTTTTAAAGGAACTCACTGACATTTAAATCTCGCTCTTTGATCACCATGTAATCGTAACTTCAGTGTAGGCTACGTACAGGGCACTATCAGGAAAACGTGTAATTAATTTAGACTCAGAAGGAACGGCCAACAAGGCACCCAAATATTCATACTAACGGCCCACAATTGCATTGCCGGAACAGACTCCGTCTCTTTTTTGTGACCCACACCGATAGCAACGCACTAAGCGGCAGTAAGCAACACTCTCAATACGACACCAGTTGAGTGGGATACTAACGTTTATACTGCTCTGCAGCACAGTTTTTACAACAGAGCGTCTAATTAGTGCAATGGTTTCCGAGACCATTATCCCTTGAGAGCAATCACATATCTGCTAGTACCCATCAGCATTAGCAACTAACCAAATTTTAGAATGAAACAAAATTTTCTTTGAAAAGTTTTATTTTTAAATTGATAAAAAATAATATGAAGATTTTGTAGGTGTTCCATTAAATCCCAAACTATTGAGAACATTTTTAATAGAATGGTGGAGCAGCTGCCAGAGCACCACGATTGCTACCTAAAGTCCTTCTCAGAGAAGAAAGCTAACTACCCGCATTGAGGGTAGTCACTTGTTACAAGACATGGTTTCTCTGCACCAGTCCTCTCGCTAGCAGCACCTGGCTCTACCCACATACTGCACCCCCATTTAAAATCAACTATACATAGTTTGTAAATCACTTTATTGCTGCACTCTTTTACTTCAGAAATGAAAGCGATTAGCAGAATTCAGGCTGAGGGTGTTTAGTAATAATAATAATAATAATAATAATAATAATAATAATAACAGTAGAGGGTAGGCCTTGGAGCAATATAATGGCCATATCCGTAGTTACTGTTGCGTTTTGAGTTAATTCGTTTAGCTGCTGCCAAGTGAATAATGAAGCCTTTTATAGTTTATTGCGAAACTACCTACAACTCGGAGGTTTTTCATGAGATATTTAAGCATATTTTAAGCATATGTCTCAATTTTACTCTCATAGATGAAGGGTATAAAACACAAAGTATGTGCGCAGTGGATGGACTAGCTGAGGACAATGACATTGATCTTTCAGGAGATGTAGCCTTCACCATATTGAGCCCAGGGGCAATGCTAGTACGTTAAAAAACTATGTAATTAGTACTACAATCTTTTTAAATAGTGTCGCAGTACTAGTTTGTCACATGTCACGAAGTGACAAATGGAAGAGCAGGGTCAGTGAATTATAGCATTTTAGCTCCTGTTTCTCCCAGCTGCTGAATGTGGCGAGATGTGCCACCTGCGAGTTTTACGCGTTGGGAAGACTTCTTAATGACAGAAATCCGAGAGCTTTACCACCAGGAGTTCCCATGGACAGCGGTCGTGTGAGTGAGCCACTGTGAGTACCTCTTAAAGCAGAGTACTTCAAAAGATTCTTTTAAAGCAGTGCAAATCACAGGACATCGTCAGAGAGTTTCAATAAAAGCTTACAGGTTGTCCCAAAAGCGGAAGGGGACGACTGAACACATTTCTGTGAACGGAATAGGAAGCGAACTGCATTTACACGCCCAGACATCATGCCGCAAATCGTAAGGTGAGGGCCAGGACACTGGCTGCTTTCAGTTTGTTGACAGAAAACACAAGTACTGGGGAAAAAAATTCTGCAAGCTTTCGCTACATGCAGCAACAAAGAGGGAGATTTTCAGTTGCCACAGTGGCAACCCTGTGATATTTCTCTCCTCTTGCGGTAATTTGGAGAACTATGTCAGAGCAGGTAGTCAGTAGTGCATTTTGGGGCGAGCACACATTAGCGGCGGTTCGAGTCTCGTTCGAAAGTCTCTCTGCGGCGCACTGCTGCAGCGTCACGCTCCTTTCACTGTTTCTGAGTGAGACTCGCGTTTGCGTCGTCTCTGCACTGCGTAGCTGATGCTTTGTGAGTCTTTTACGTGACTTTGTGACTGACTTTTATCGTTAGATCTCTGTCATACTGGGATCAAAACTCGAAGCTATTCAGTACATGTCGCTGTTGTGAGTTGAGCAGCCTTTGGGAAGTGATTTGCATTTTATTACGCTAGTGCTCCAGAAAAATGATTGAGAGAAAATAAATAAATTATTTTTAAGTGACTTTTCCTCAGTCTAGCTTTTATGAAGCGACCCATTTAACGAAAAATACCATCAGAGGACTCAAGCTCACTGAACTGCAGTCTCAATATGACGCTATTTCCGATATAATAGAGGTGCCATTATACCTTCGTTTCTTTTAATTTCGAAAGTAAGCTGGATACATTTTAATTATACGAACTGAATAAAATTTTATTTTGGGAATAACGAAACTTGGCCTGTATTGGCAATTAGCAGCATTAATAATTATCAATTTAACATCTGTATTATTGTGTTGGATTCTGCCTGAGCTCAGAATCGCTTGTTTCGTCGCTTGCGTGTTGAGTTCACGTGCGTGGCAGGCAGCTTGCAAAACGAAACCACTGCAAAACCTCAGTCGACTCGCACACAATACAACAGGTACGGCAAAGAGTCATGAACAATTCAGTAGTAATAATAGAAATAATATTTTTAAAATAATTTAAATTCTTGACCCTTTTTATTTTCATTCCTCAGAAAATTTCATTTTCTCCCTCAGCGGTAATTACCCCCAGGTTACCTTCAAATGGTTCAAATGTCTCTGAGCACTATGGTCATCAGTCCCCTAGAACTTAGAACTACTTAAACTTAACTAACCTAAGGAGATCACACAACACCCAGTCACCACGAGGCAGAGAAAATCCCTGACCCCGCCGGTAATCGAATTGGCAACGTTAACTAACATAAAAATCCACAGCTACAAAATCACACCACATTTGTCATTCTTTATTTTCCTAAGGACCCTGGAAGGTACGAAACGGTACATCACAGAACTGTTTATTTACGATTCTGTAGTACATTACAGATATTTACCGAATAATGTTTTCCTTTAATAACAAAAAACTGTTAGCAAATACCGGAAGATCTGACCCTTTACATAAAGACATTATATGTCTATCCTACAAAGTCGAATTTTGTCCGCTACACTTCAGGCCAAATCAATGAATTTGGAACATGATTTCACCTACATTACTTAATGTACGAAATACGTCACCACAGCTGTAGCTTGAGATAAAACGCCTCAGACGTGATAATAAATCATCAAAAGCTATAGAACTGTTTCCCAATACAGAAGGAACCAGTTCTACACATGTTGCTAAATCTGAACCATAAACGGCGAGGAACATCAACACGTTCGATTTTGAAGCAGAAGGAACTAGATTTACAAAATTAATCGTGCGTTAGAGAGACGAGTAAAGTTTAAGAATAGGCGCATCGTTTGACTCCATAAAATTGATAAGTGTCAAGGAAAGTATTTATGATAATAACAACAGACAACATGAGATATATGGGCTTCACACGCTGGAAATACACGTTTACATTCCCTTGCTTTTAGCGGAGTAAGCTGCAAATATGTACGTACTTGAAATTATATCTTCACGAATAAGTTGTAGCTTATGTTATTGGGTTAAATGGCTCTGAGCACTATGGGACTTAACATCAGAGGTCATCAGTCCCCTAGAACTTAGAACTACTTAAACCTAACTAACCTAAGGACATCACACACAGCCATTCCCGAGGCAGGAGTCGAACCTGCAACCGTATCGGTCGCGTGGTTCCAGACTGAAGCGCCTCGAACCGCTCGGCCAAACCAGCCGGATTATGTTATTGAATTAACGTAATTCGTCTGGTTTCACATGAGTTTCACGATAATTCATATCTTTAGGTAATTTACTAACGCAAGGAACGCACAATTATAACAACCGTTTCGTTAATCGAGTAGAAAATAATCAAATAGCAACACTATCCTCAAGACGCACGTGACTTGTCTGCTTTCTCACCGCTTGGAGCACTAGTGTCGCTGTAGCTGTCAAATGTTAACAACTTTCGCAACAGAGTGTCTCGTGGCTGTATTTAATAGGCTGTGACGTTTATCAAGACGTAGAGAAATTATGGGCAAATGTTAAACTGATTGTAAATCGCGCCATGGCAAGTACCTGCCGACTGGATTAAGGGCAGAAGAAACGCGGAACGGTTTCATTCTAAAATTGTTGATAAAACAGAGGCTGTTGCACTATCGCTTCAAAACAGAACGCGCAAATGGTGACAGATAGTAAAATCGTGCATCTATAAGAAGACCGATGCGCGAAACATACAACTACCACCATCACCTAGCGAAAGATCTTCCCGAGAACCCGAGGAAATTCTAGTCCCACGTAAAATCTCTAGACGGGGCTAAGACTTCTACCCATTCACTTGGTAACGAGTCTAGAGTGGCAACGTTGCCACGTAAGTCAACGAAAGGAAAGCCTAAGTTTTAAACGTAGCTTTTAAAAAATAATTCACCCAGGAGGATGGTACAAACATATCGTCGTCAGACCGTCGCAGAAGTTTCCGTATGGAGGACCGAGTAATAGGCTTCACTGATGTACAGAAGCATTCCAAAGGGTTGAAAACAAAGAAATTACAAGGTCTGAAAGGAGTCCCAGTTAGATTTTACAGAGAGTTCCTACGGCATTTGCCCCTTGCTTAACATGCATTCATCTCGAATTTCTCACCCAGCGCAAAGTCCTAAGCGACTGGAAACAAACGGAGGTCACTCCTTTATACAAGAAGGGTGAAAGAACGGACCCATAAAATTACAAATAAGTATCCTTAACATCCGTTTGCTACAGGATTCTTGAACGTATTCTCAGTCGAATATAATAAAATTACTTGAAACGGAGCGTCTGTTCACAAATGTGCTTGAATTTAGAAAGCATAGCAAATGAGAAGCTGATATTGCCCTTTTCTCACATGATATACTGCAAGCAATGGATGAGGGGTGACAGACAGATTCAATTTTCCTAGATTTCCGGAAACAATTTGACACAGTGCCCCACTGTAAACTGTTAAAGAACGTTCGAAGATACAGAGAATGCGAGAATGGCTCGACGGCTTCTTAAATAACAGAACTCAGTATGTTGTCCTCGACGGCGAGTGCTCATCACAGACAAGGGCACCGTTTGGAGTGCTCGAGGGAAGCGCGACAGGACCGCTTTTGTTATCTATATACATAAATGATTTGGCGGACAGTGTGGGCAACATTCTCCGGTTGTTTGCTGATGATGCTGTGGTGTACGGTAAGCTGTCGTCGTTTAGTGACTGTATGAAGGTACAAGACGACAGACAAAATTTCCAGTTGGTGCCATGAAAGGCAGCTTGCTCTAAATACAGAAAAATGTAAGGAAATCCAGATGACTACGAAAACCTTCCCGTAATGTTCGAATACGGCATTAGTAGTGTACTGCCTGACATAGTCGCGTCGATTAAGTATCTAGAACTACACTGCAGATCTGAAATGGAACGAGAACGGAAGGACAATAACAGGGAAGGCTAACGATCGAAATAGGTTTGTTGGGAGGATTTTAGGAAAGAGTGGTTCATTTGTAAATGGGACCGCGTACAGAACACTAGTGCCACCCATTCTTCAGTATTGCTCAAGTGTTTGGAATTCGCAACAGGTCGGATTAGAGGAAGACATCGAAGCATTTTCGAGGCGAGCTGATAGATTTATTACTGGAAGGTTCGATTCACTGAAGTGCTTCTTGAACTCAAATAGAACGACTGAGAAAATTTAGGGAAAAGTATTTTCTAACCGACTGCAGACCATTCTACTGCCACCAACGAACATTTCCCGTAAGACTTATAAAGACAAGATGAAGGAGGGCTTGTACACACGCATACGAGAGAGTCCCTTTTATCTCTCGCACAAACTGCAAGTTGAATGGGAAGGAAATGGCAAGTAGAGATATACAAGGTACCCGTCGCCACTCACAATATCGCAACTTACAAAGTATTTACTGCATGAAGAAGTTCGTAGTAGGCCTAACAGACACCCAGGGCTGTACGCGGAAATAGTACTGTGCTATTAGACCCAAACCTCAACATCCAAAGTAAAAGCTTCCCTCCAGGTCCAAATTGTTCTGTACAGTCTACATATTGTTTGGTAAAACGTTACACCATTTTAAGCGTCGGGTTTGGGGTGAAGGGAGGTGCAGATGTTGTTAAATTAGTAGATTTATCAGTTTTGATTAAATATTTCGAGAACTATACAGTTTAGCGCGTAAAGTAACATTTACAAAAATAATCTACATTAAATTGCGAACAAAAATGGCTCAGTGAATAATCTTCCTATGAACCGTTCCAGAGGGTGTAAAAATAGAAATTTTTCGTATTTTTTTGGAATTTTTGAATAAATATGACACAATAAATACGACAATATCACTAAGGAAAATACTCTTTTATACATGATTGTGTTTGTAAAAGCAAAAGTAAACTGCGATTTTAGTGGCCGGTGGTATGTTAGTGATAAGCCCTTGAAGGAACGACAACCTCACCACCTTCTCAAGGGGCGCTACTTTTTAAGGGAAAAGAGGCTTCCACAGGCCTAGGCCATATAAACCTGTGGTACGGAGAAACCCATTCTGAACTTTCTCTGGACATTGTCGCATTAAGAATGAATACCTTTGCAACATAAATGATTTTGAATTATAAAAATATTACCTGTATAATAATTATGATACATAATTATAATATTTTGATTCCTATTATTTTTAAAACGGCAGCTTTTGGAGACTTTTCTCCAAAACATAAGACATTTTGGCTGTATATTGCATCAGATTTTATATAAATTTTTGAAGTTCATAAACTGCTTTCAGCAGTAATACTGAACAAAAACGTAGAATGTTAAATGCGACCTTAAATGAATGTAAAAATTGTTGTGACTTGGCAAGACAGCCAAGCCGCTATGAGGAAGCCGAAAGGCACGCGTTTAAGCTCACGCAGGCTGGCGTGAGGTCTGGAACAGGACGCGGATTTTATAGTAGAAAAGAAAGGTACGTAGTTTCTGGAATACTTAAGTTTAATCCATAATTGGTGAACATCGGTCTGACGGTACATGCTTCCCAAGATAAATATCAAATGATAATGGCGCCTTGCTAGGTCGTAGCAAATGACGTAGCTGAAGGCTATGCGAACTATCGTCTCGGCAAATGAGAGCGTAATTTGTCAGTGAACCATCGCTAGCAAAGTCGGCTGTACAACTGGGGCGAGTGCTAGGAAGTCTCTCTAGACCTGCCGTGTGGCGGCGCTCGGTCTGCAATCACTGACAGTGGCGACACGCGGGTCCGACGTATACTAACGGACCGCGGCCGATTTAAAGGCTACCACCAAGCAAGTGTGGTGTCTGGCGGTGACACCACAAAAATTTTCATCAGTATTGAGTCCTCATCTAGATCTTGATGTATGATATTAGTGTCCCTGAGAACACATCCTAGGGCTGAACAATTACCACACATGCAGTTTAGACCCCTCTTTCTGCACTCTCAGTTACTGGAGCATACTTGTTTGCAAGCGCACACTACGAGGGATAGTAATTCCCAGGGAGCTGCAGGACGTACCGTTGTAATTGGTCTGAGGTGTTCGCCAGTCTTCTTCCATCCCCACTCGTGTGGATTCTTCTTCTCGTTCCGCCACTGCTGCACCTCGTGGTAGGCTCTAAGTGAATGCTGTCTGGAAGCTGCTGGTGTGGGGAGCTGCAGCCAACTTGAGCAATTAGTGTATAGGCTGCATGCAGTAGCCTGCAAGTAACATTGGTAGCCAAAACAATCTAGACCTTTGGTGTTCTTGGCTCCAAATATCGCAAGAAGGAAATTCTTTCCAGCGTCAGTCACTGCACTGGGGTCAGCTTTGGTATCGTTGAAGACTGGAGGTTTCGTACAAAGAGCAATGTTGGCTTGCAATTTCCACTTGTTGTAGGTAGTTGATACAGTGTTACATCCTGTGAAGACGTATATTGCTAAGAGTACACCTTTCATATTCCCAATGCCTCGCAGAACGTCAGAAATAGTCTATACTTTTTCATGCTGATTGCCTTTCTTTTGTACCACGATTTTCAGCTTGTTCTCTGACAGTGTGTGGACAGTCAACAGGACTGGTAAGCCCATGTCATCACCAACGGAACAAGCTTCTACTCCTTTCTTCGCTTCATCAATCGCTATTGAAACTATCAATAAGTTAGCATACACGCTGTATGACTCTTTGTGCGATGCTCTTCGTGAGACGCTACAGAGGCGCGCCACAAAGAGAACTGCAATCACACGATTCAGAGTATAGGCTTTATAGGCTTACCTCCTTTTCATGGTTTTAAAGGGAACTTTGGACTGGGAATTTGAGGATCTCCTTTTAAAGCACTAAATGTTCTTGTGACTGCATCGAAATCTGATGAAACTACCGTCCGACCAAATCGACACATTTGACAGAGGTTTCTTCCGCAGGATGGGACAATATTGTATTACAGTTAGATTCCTGGGGTGATAAGTATGAAAGAACAATTTTGAGTTCTGCACTCGAGTATATGGAACTTGCTCATGTGGAGATCCCAGTACCTTGATGCGCCGGGTAAAGCTGATGGACTTAGATGGCTTTCGAAGTTTGAACAACTTTGTGAGAACATTTTCATACTGTATCTAATACTGCTGAATGACTATGATGTACATCTCCACTTGAGAAGCAATATTATCTTGCTCAGTCACTACCACATAATCTGTTTCATTCACCAAGGATCGCCAATGTACTGAAATATGCGTGGTACAAATCATTATACCTACTAGATCGACTTCCACAATTTTACACTCCTGCTTAATTTTGTATAATATTCGCTGCTTGCTCAGTGAATCAGGTGAAGAAATTTCATTCATGTTACATTTCTCGCGTAACGATACGTTATGTTTTATACATTTCTTTACATATTGTCATTATTGTAATGGTTTTTTAACATAACATTTCATTTTCAAGTAACAAAATAAATGTTTGTGAAATTGTCGTCTAAAAACAAAAAAAAATTAACTGAACTTAAAATGTAAAATTAGAATTTGAAACATAAAACATAGCTAATAAAAAGAAATTAACAGAATGATAATGGACGTTTTGGTTTTTCAAGTAGGTGTCGTGCAAATATTTCGACAGTACATTATTTACAACTTATTTTCAAAAATGGCATTTCAGGTACGAGCTTCATTACGTGTGGATGGATGTGGTGTGAGAGTTTCTGTACTTTATGTTGTAACGAAAGCCTTCATTTTGCTGTATTAACAAGGTATTCTTGTGGTAAGGTAATTTACAAAACTTCAAATTATAACAAAAATTGATTATACTGGATTGAAGAATGTTAATTACATTTCAACAATTATATGAACACATTTCTTTTATATTTTGTGGTTTTGAAGATATTCCCTCTAATCCTAAAATGACTCTTTACCTTTTGGGTTTGTTTATACCCTTTAAAAGTGAAAATGGCTCAAAACGAGACAACAACAATACCATTATTTGCACTTTATGTATCCACGAAGTTTCATCTTAGAATGTTCCCTTGTGAGTATTTCTATTGCTGAAGAGAGTAAACAATGTTCTTAGTATGTCAAATCTAGTCGACATCACAGTCATTCTAACAGTACAGAAAACCCCCTCAGACCAATTAATTTCCACAAACTTGTCAAGTATCACAACACTGTTTTCACATTTAACACATCTGGAAAAGACATTCTAGCTATGCAAAAATTACAGTCTTTATGTTGAGTATAATAATGCTTCAGTCAAATATTACTCTATTTACCACACATATTCATCATACTGGTACCTAAGAAATGACAGTGAACTCTGGAGTAGACTCTTTCCATGCCTAATAAGAAGTGCTATAAGAAAAATAGCATAGTAAACTTTATAAATTAGGTGTAAAAATGTAAACTATAATATCACGATGCAGTTCTAGGCAGGCAGTGAAAGAAATTAGGTATTCTCGGCGTACTCTTGGTGTAACAGGCTATTTTTCAGCACTATTTTAGGAGAGGCGAAGATAACGTGTCTTAGGAAACATAAATCGATGGCAGTTATTGCACATGACTGGATATAGTCGGGGCTAGTTATGAAACAAACTTTTGAAATCGGAAATATGGCTCCATAAAATGTTTGTAAGAGGGACTAAGGCTCTCTAGATGTGGAAGTATTTAATTTGAATCCAGTGTTCTTGCAAAGTGTACGAAGTCACTTTAGTCAGCTGAAGTGCCAGTAATCTTAGTGTCGTCGTAACTGCCGTCTGCTTCACATCTGCTGTGTAGCAAGCTACGTAAATTTAAGTATTAACTGTGTTTTTCTTACGTGTCACCTATTTTTCCGTGTTTTTCTGCTTTTAGGAAGCTTTAATTTTCGAGTACTAGTAATAGTGTTCCATAGATCCAGAGACCGTTAGTGCGTAATTTCATTGTTTCCAACAAGTAGTGTCTAGTAACCACAGTATAGTCAGCTATCAGCCGCCTTTAGTGAATTAGCAGTCTTGTTAAAAGTTGATTAACTCTCTACAGTAAATTGTTGATTTCTTCGGATGGATAGGGTGTGTGACTGCTGTGTACGGACGCAGGAGGAGCTGGCCACTGTTCGCGAACAGCTAAAAGTGCTGATGGCCACGGCCAGCCGTCTTTAGGCTGCTGCCTCGGAATGTAGCGGTAGTGGGGAGTCTGGTGCGTCGCATGGTACACCCCAGGTGTTACATGCTTCACCCACGGTCCCTGCTGTCGAGACATCTTCACGTGTACCGGGCGCGGTTGCTCATGTCGGCTCCAATGACTCCTGCCGTCTGGGTTCACAGGTCATCCTCAGTTCATACAGGCGGTTGGCGGAGTTGGTGAAGGCGGAATATCTCGCTCGTGGGGTGGAATCTAAGCTAACTATTTGTAGTATCGTTCCCAGAACCGATCGCGGTCCTCTGATTTGGAGCTGAGTGGAAGGCTTAAACCAGAGGCTCAAACGATTCTGCTGAGATCTGGGGTGCAAATTTCTCGACCTCCGCTATCGGGTGGAGAAATTTAGGGTCCCTCTGAATAGGTCAGGCGTGCCCAACACGCATGAAGCGGCTACAAGTGTAGCGGAGTACGTGTGGAGTACACATATGGGTGTTTTAAGTTAGAGAATTCCTTCCCTAGGCCCGAAAGACGCCTCCTGAGACGCGACAAGATAGCAGTACGCAAAAAGCAACAGTGAATGACAATATTATGTGGTAATAGTAAACTGCAGGAGCGTCTGTAGAAAGGTCTCAGAACTACTCTCATTAATAAACGGTCACAATGCCCACATAGTACTAGGGACGCAAAGTCGGCTGAAACCAGATGTAAACAGTAATGAAATTCTGAACTCAGATTGGAATGTTTACCGCAGAGATCAGCTGGACAGTAAAGAGGGAGGCGTGTTTATAGCGATAAAATTGCAATAGTATCGAAGGAAATTGACGGAGATACGAAATGTGAAATCATTAGCATGAAGGTCACGGTTAAAGCAGGCTCAAACATGGTAACTGGATGTCTCTATGGGCCCTCTGGCTCAGAAGCTGTTGTGGCAGGACACCTGAAGGAAAACTTGGAAAATATTTCGAGTAGATTTCCCGACCGTGCTATAGTTCCGGGTGGAGATTTTAATTTGCCGGATCTAGACTGGGAGACTGAAACGTTTATAACGCGTGGCAGGGACAAAGAATCCAGTGAAATACTTTTAAGTGCATTATCTGAAAACTACCTCGAACAGTTAAACAGAGAACCGACTCGTGGCGATAACATATTAGACCTTCTGGTGAAAAACAGACCCGAACTATTGGAAACAGATAACTCAGAACAGGGAATCAGCGATCATAAAGCGGTTACTGCATCGATGATTTCAGCCGTAAATAGAAATATTAAAAAAGGTAGGAAGACTTTTCTGTTTATCAAAAGTGACAAAAAGCAGATTTCAGACTACTTGACAGCTCAACACAAAAGTTTTATCTCAAGTACAGATAGTGTTGAGAATCAGTGGACAAAGTTCAAAACCATCGTACAATATGCATTACATCAGTATGTGCCGAGCAAGATCGTAAGACATGGAAAAGAGCCACCGTGGTACAACAACAGAGTTAGAAAACTGCTACGGAAGCAAAGGGAACTTCACAGCAAACATAAACATAGCCAAAGCCTTGCAGTCAAACAAAAATTACGCGAAGGGAAATGTAGTGTGAGGAAGGCTATGCGAGAGGCGTTCAATGAATTCGAAAGTAAAGTTCTATGTACTGACTTGGCAGAAAATCCTAAGAAATTTTGGTCTTATGTCAAAGCGGTAGGTGGGTCAAAACAAAATGTCCAGACACTCTGTGGACAAAATGGTACTGAAACAGAGAATGTCAGACTAAAGGCCGAAACACTAAATGTCTTTTTCCAAAGCTGTTTCGCAGAGGAAGACTGCACTGTACTTCCTTCTCTAGATTGTCGCAGATATGACAAAATGATAGATATCTAAATAGATGACAGAGGGATAGAAAAACAATTAAAATCTCTCAAAAGAGGAAAGGCCGCTGGACCTGATGGGATACCAGTTCGATTTTACACAGAGTACGCGAAGGAACTTGCCCCCCTTCTTGCAGCGGTGCACTGTAGGACTATAGAAGAGCGTAACGTTACAAAAGATTGGAAAAGGGCAAGGTCGTCCCCGTTTTCAAGAAGGTAGGTCAAAGAGATGAGCAGACCTATAGACCTATATCTCTAACATCGATCAGTTGTAGAATTTTGGAACACGTCTTATGTTCGAGTATAATGCCTTTTCTGGAGACTAGAAATCTAGTCTGTAGGAATCAGCATGGGTTTCGAAAAATACGATCGTGTGAAACCCAGCTCGTGCTATTCGTGCACGAGGCTCTGAGCGCCACAGACACGGGTTTCCAGGTAGATGCTGTGCTTCTTGACTTCCACTAGGCGTTTGACACTGTTCCCCACAGTCATTTAATGAACAAAGTAAGAGCATATGGACTATCAGGCCAATTGTGTGATTGGATTGAAGAGTTCCTAGACACCAGAACGCAGCAAGTCATTCTCAATAGAGAGAACTCTTCCGAAGTAAGAGTTATTTCAGGTGTGCCGCAGTGGTGTGTCGTAGGACTGTTGCTATTCACAATATCAATAAATGACCTTTTGGATAACATCGGAAGTTCACTGAGGCTTTCTGCGGATGATGCTGTAGTATATCGAGAGGTTGTAACAATAAAAAATTGTACTGAAATGCAGAAAGCTCTGCAACGAATTGACGCATGCTGCAGGGAATGGCAATAGAATCTCAATGAAGACAAGTGTGAGGTGCTGCGAATACATAGAAAGAAAGATCTTCATAATTTAGCTACAATATAGCAGGTCAGCAACTGGAAGCAGTTAATTCCATAAATTATCTGGGAGTAGGTATTAGGAGTGATTTAAAATGGAATGACGATATAAAATTAATCATCGGTAAATCAGATGCCAGACTGAGATTCATTGGAAGGATCCTAAGGAAATGCAGTCCGAAAACAAAGGAAGTGGGTGGCAGTGCACTACTTGAATTCTGCTCACCGGTGCCGGATCCGTACCAGATAGGGTTGATAGAAGAGTTTGAGAGGATCCAACGGAGAGCAGCGCGCTTCGTTTCAGGATCATTTAGCAATCGCGAAAGCGTTACGGCGATGACAGATAAACTCCAAGGGAAGACTCTGCAAGAGAGACGCTCAGTAGCTCGGTACTGGCTTTTGTTGAAGTTTCAAGAACATACCTTCACCGAGGAGTCAAGCAGTATATTGCTCTCTCCTACGTATATCTCGCGAAGAGACCATGAGGATAAAATCAGAGATATTAGAGCCCACACGGAGGCATACCGACAATCTTTCTTTCCACGAAAAATACGAGACTGGAATAGAAGGGAGAACAGATACAGATACTCAAGGTACCATCCGCCACACACCGTCAGGTGGCTTGCGAGGTATGGATGTAGATGTAATTGTAGAAATCTTTCATATTTTGAGAAATAATGCACTTTGATCTTGAGCTAATTGTCGTAGGGATCTGGAGTTATACTTCTGACATCTCTGTCACCTACCTATGACACGTGTGCATAAACAAAGCAGTTGTTCTCCATTTTAGGTAATATATCACAGTAAAGCACCTTATACCTTCCTTCTTACATCAGTGTTTGTGTGTGTTGTGTGGATGTGTGGTGTTTTCATTACATGTTTGTGTTGATTAGAGGAAATGCTGTCTGTAAATGTGTTTGAGACATTGCCTCTACTCGGTATAATCTTTTATAATAATCGCAATCTTCAATATGATCTATTTATTATCTTCACCCTTCCTAAATTGGCGCTACTCCTCAATGAGTTGGCTCAATTATACATTCAAAAATGCGTAATTGTTTTTTGTACTCAGATAGTACTTATCTTGGTTAGAATAGTTTCGATGTTGTAGGCCTAACTTAGAACGTGAACTGTCTGTTACTTTTCATAACGACATGTATTTTTGGCGTGGAAATAGTATACTTATGATTCACAATAATGATTTGCCAACCCGTATGACAAATAAGTGTGGGTAATAACAGTGTGACAATTAAATTAGACTTTGTGATACACGTTGTCAACGCTGCAGTTTTTCCACTGCTGGCGTGTTTTTTGCAGACATTCTATATGTGGATAAACATAATGAAACATGGAAGCATCCCAGATGTGGAAAATAATTAGTTTTATGACTTCACTATAATGTTTGACTGTCTTCGATATCAGAAGAGATTTGGCATGGTGGTGACATTGCTTACCCTTGTCGACAAGTGCCATATAAGTTCTAGCGCCTATGTGTGTCTTGTAAAGATGCACGCATTTCATGTTGTGCTGACAGGATGTGAGAGTTGTGGATACGAGGAAGAGTAGTTCCTCAGTGGTTCAGTACTCTCGAAATATAGAAGCATATTTTACATTGTAAACTGGATAAAACTGCATGCGCTCTACTCTCAGACTAGCTGAGCCTTGTAAAATGCATAGTCATCTGTTTATTCTTGCCGCTGCTTTCCTACCCAGAAATGTGACAGTAATTTAGATTTGGGAAGTAATTAATTAGTGCGTTAGTTCAGTCTTTGCAAATACGCAAGTGCTGCTTTATGTAACTTTTGGGGAAAATATGGCGGAAAAAATTCAGAGCATTTCTATACCTCTGAGCACCCTCGGAAATACTATGAAATACTGCAAGTTACACATTTTGCGTAAATTTTGGATAAATATGTAGCTATCTATTATATATAATTGATACTCTCACTGCACATTCTGTAATATAAGACCTGTATGTTCATGTACTTTACGCCATCACGATTTTAAAATTTGTATGTTTGTCAACTTTGTTTTCTTACTGAAACATTTCCTCTTACTGAACAATTAAATCACATACGATACGATTTCAACGGTTACCGTAAAAAACGCTTATAGTAAAAAACAAATGTTAAGAGGTCTAAGTCCTAAACCAGCGTGCGTAATGCCTAATTTTCCAGGTATACTAGATAAATTATACCAATCCTCACGTCGGTTGCTACATATAATCTCTGTCTCCGAACATTTATAGCGTGGTCGACGTCCACAGACCTCACGACCTGGCAGTTTTTTTTTTCTTTTAATCTTTACTTTCTAGCTGGCCACCTCAGCCATAAGCCTAATGGAGGAAACCTGTGTTCACCACCTGTCTGTGAATCCTCTAAACACTGTTGTTTATAGAATGAGATCTTCACTCAGCAGCGGAGTGTGCGCTGATATGAAACTTTCTGGCAAATTAAAACTGTGTGCCAGACCGAGACTCGAACTCGGGATCTTTGCCTTTCACGGGAAAGTGCTCTACAATGAGAGCTATGCAAGCACGACTCACGACCCGTCCTCACAGCTTCAATTCTGCCAGTACCTCGTCTCCTATCCTCCAAACTTCACTGCGAACCTTGCAGAACTATCACTCTTGGAAGAAAGGATATTGTGGGGACATGGCTTAGCCACAGCTTCGGGGATGTTTCCAAAATGAGATTTTCACTTTGCAGCGGACTGCGCGCTGATATGAAATTGAAGCTGTCAGGGCAGGTCGTGAGTCATGCTTGGGTGGCTGAGATGATAGAGCACCTGCCCGCAAAAGACAAAAGTCCCGAGTTCGAGTCTCGGTCTGGTACACAGTGTTAATCTGCCTGGAAGTTTCACTGTACTTTATGTTTTAGTATTCCAGTTGTTTGTGTATACGTTGAGGGAGAGACTGGGTACCAGCACAGCATTCGTCTAAACGAGCGTGGAGAACCGCCTAAAAACCACACTGAGGTTGGGCAGTGAATCAAACCAACATCTGTAAGTCCAGAATATGACATGCATTCGTGTCTGTTCCAGCTCCCTGCCTTGCGAACAAGCTCGCCACACGTGGAAACTCTACGATCAGATCCGTAGCTCTTCTGGTGTGCAGTCCACATTACACTGCACGCATTTAGTGCAAGTACACTGTTTCAATTCTGTATTCTTACTCAATGTCTGCTGCTACAGTTCGCTATGATTTCTTTTAGGTCAATGGTGCAAAAATATTAATTCAATGTCTATCGCTGTTCTCCTTATGATGTAAACAACGCCAATAAACTACTTTAATTTTCTTTAGTATTTCACTTAATGTGACATTTAAAACGTCAACAGCTCTGTGTTGAAAAGATCGGCCTCGGTATTTTTACAACAGATCTGACACAGATTCAAGGAATCTAGATACTTAAGATGTTCGTCCTCTGTTGGTGCAAAGTGTTTGACATTTACGAGGAAGTAGTGGTTACATGGATTTTTGTTTTGTTTTATATCACAATGTATTCACTATTTCACGTCCTTTCTCGATCTTGCGTTATAGGACTGGTAACTCGACTACGATAATTACATCTCAAGATTTTTTCCTGTTTCCTCTTTTAAAAGATGGAACTCACACTACTAAACTCATTATCTATAAACCGCTACAGTTTATAAGAGGAAGTATACTAATATGTATTTGCTTACGTTATTGTATGCTATGCATTATAAATTACGCCCAACACAAATGTTACTCAGCGGAATTCAGGATGAGGCTCGCAACAGATAATTAAACCGTTTAACTGAAAGGTTTTTACTACCATTACGGAGACTAGTTTTCTCCTTCAAATAAAACAGTTTCAGTTGAAAATTTGAATGTGACGCAATGATTAAGTCTTTGATATAACACCACATTGTATTATTGTTCTACTCACCACTGCTTGCGTAGCTGAAGCTTTCACAATACGTTACCTCTGCTGTTTCTGGGCTGACGGCATCTTCGTGCAGCCCTTCCACCCACCTGCAGCGGTCCTGGGGGCTTCCGAAATGCTTCAGCACCCACGCAGCCACCAGCTCTTGCTTCTCCTTCGAGTATGTTATCTGCAACGGGAAAACACAGTTAGATTAATTCAGGATTACTTTCCCCGTCAATGAAACATATACCTATAAAAACAAACAGTTGTCAGTATTTGTATTCCAAAAGAAAACCGATTTTCCGATCTTCTGTTATTCATCTCGTCTACACTTCCGTCCTGCAACAGATGAAGACACTGTAGTCAGTATAGGGTTAACGAAACGCTAGATCCGTTTAAATAGAAATTTCTCTCTATGCTGAGTGTTAGATCATTGTTGTAAATGGTGGTGTGAATGACGAAAGCGTAGAGAATGCGAGCTTTCAAGGTGTTTGTCCGTGATGATGTTTCAAGAGTGATGGAAACGGATAAATATATAAATCCGACGCATGCGACTCTCGGCCAGAAATGAAAGAGTCTAAATTTGCAAGCGAAATTCGTTCTGATACCTCTGACAGTGGTTCACTTCTACTGGAAATTCTTTGCTTTTCATATTTTGGGATTAGGTAGTTTGAACAAAAACAACAAAAATATCCAGTAAACAAGGGCTCTAAAATACATACCAAATGAGCTATGAGTAGTTGTTTAATATAGGATATGCGTTTCACAGTAGTAAAAGTTAACAACTGCTCATAGCTATTCAGGTATGCACTTTAGAGTCCAAACTTAATGAACTTTTTTTTTTATTTATCGATTCTACTTTCTTCCCAAGTACAGACAACGAAGAGCATGCTGCAGAAAGGCGACTGTCAGGGACACGAGAATAATTTTCGCTTATAACTTTCGACTCGCTCGTTTACTGGACATGGCCCCCTACCTCACGGTGATACATTTACCCTTTTCTATTAATCCCGAGAATTTGTAGCATCATTATGGAATCATCCTGTAGACTGTATATTATTCTCCAATTAAGACATTGCCGATAAGTACAATTTGTTCACTGCTTGGTGATAATGTTATGTACTTTGTTTGTTATACAACACTTCAGCATCTATGCTTCTGATTGCTAATATCTGAAATGTTGAATGTTTATTTTAACCCATCTTCTTCCATCGGTAACTAATCTAAACGTATATTCATCTACAATGTGTGTATCAACGCGTCAGGTAAAACGAGAAAGGCCTGACACTTGCGAAATTTTATGTTGATTACGCTTCACTCATTATCATTTGATGACTGTTGTGAGTGTATGAACGTACAACATAGAGGAATAAAGATAGGAATTTTTCAGATTGTATCATGGTGTGTAACATCCCAGTCCGTCATTATGTGCAGGAAATAGCAACATCTGAACTTACGTCATTCTGTTCTAAAAATAGAGCATTTCTGGTTGACATATGAGAACTCACCAATTTGAATGTTACCAGCCAACAGCTAATGCAGGTAGGATTTGACCTATGTGATACCCAGCGGGCTTCGTGTTTTGGAATAACGTAGAGGTAATTGCAACAGCTAACAACCAAAACAAATCTCTGAAGACAGTGGACAGAAGCAGGGAATTGTAGCCATTTTAATTTTCATTGGCGAGGGACATGTCCCAGCTAAAAATATCAAGGGCATATTCCTGTGCCTGTGTAGCAGGACAGAGTCGGTGACCTTCATGACGAGTGTTACAAGTACACAGCTCAAAGTAAGATGATCAGAAGTTAATTAGTTACAAAACTAACTATCCAAACTACCACAATTTTTTTCTAAGACAATGTCATATGTGCTAGAAATAAATTAAAAAGTATTCCTATTCTCCAGTTCCAAGCAAGTATGTCGAAAAACTGACCTTAATTTCAAAGCAAATTACCGTGTTAAAACCCTCCCTAAACAGTTCCAGATGGCGAACCATCTGATTCACTACTAAGTCAGCTGCCATTTGACTGACAAGATCTGGACTGTAGGACCTACCTCAAACTATCCACACTACTCTCTGTGCTAGAGAATGAAAAGTATAAAAAGATGGTAATTTCAAATTTTCTCTTTGTACCATTTCCTTAATCACAGAATATCGTTTCTTTTACAGGTAGAGCCAAGGTTACATCGTGACTCATAGATGACACTGCATAGACAGACTGAGTTACTGTTTACTGCTAGTCTTATTTAAATTAAGCTTCGCTAGTCTTCTGTTGTGATGAGTACAATTAACCATATATTACAATTTTCCTTCAGGTCAGAAATGATGCCAAGTATTCTCTATCATTACTCACTCACGATTAATCGAACTAATGAAATGGCTAATGGACAAGTAGTAGCATCTTACATGTCTTTACAAAGATTTTGTAAGTTCTGTACATGTTTCTTTCAATACATACCGGGATTTTGTTGGCAGTGCTCACTTCTTTAGCAAGAGTGTCAGGTGTCAGCGCCTCTTCAGGATGAACTCTGAAATAAATTAAATATTTCTAGTTTTATTTATTCATAAATTTAAAATCGTTTTACACAAATTATTCATACAAGGAATTACGCATGTAGCAGCCATGTAAAACTGTTATATAGTTACGATTAATTTGTTTAAAACACATATATGATATCTGACATAAATAACCCAACTCGTTGATCCTTGAGTTACTGCTACAATTTGGAATTGGACATTCTTCACGGGCATTCTTTGAACTTGATTGAGCAATTTCCATACAATCAGAATTCTAAAGCGTGAGAACTAATACTAAAATCCCAGCACACAGCTTCAGACAATAAATTTGGATAAGCCCAAACATGCCACTCCCTCCAATCCTAGAAGTCACTGTGTGAGACAGTAATTACAGATTATTCACGAATTCAGCTGCGCTACATGATAAGATCCACGCTGAAAAATTCTGAACACACGGCACGTCAGGCCGGACTCACCTGCTGGTCCTCCTGGACTTGCGGCCTCGTGGCAGCCTAATGCAGAGGCAGCAGGCCAGCAGCCGCCGCAGCAGGCCGCGGCTGGTCTCGGCCTCCCTCACCTCCTCCTCCTCTTCGCCTCCCTCTGCCTCAACCACATCGCGGTGCTGCTGCGGCGGCTGCTGTCGGGCTGTTTCGCCTGTGCCTTGCCTCTCTTGCACCTTACCTGCTGCCACGTGTGATACTACGTACGTGAGCGCGGGTCTCGGGGACGGCTCGGACTGCACATCGTGTCGGTAGCAGTGGCCTGTAAAATAAAAGTACACCATCACTCTAAACAACATCTATCTGCAGAACTCACTGACATCCACTGCCACAGACTAATAATGTGTCATAATTGCAGTATGTACATAGCCAGCTATAATACTTATCATTACTGCTCTTGCATGTCAGAAAAGCTGAATACATCTTATAGTACTTACTGCAACCCAACGTTGTCGACACTGTTAGCGGACAAATAATAATGAAGTTAGCACCCTCTGTAAACAGAAATTTATTTGATGTGATAAATAATTATGAACTAATCTAGTGTTTAAGAAGTACGAAACACCAGTGATGACCACCACAGAGGGCTGTGTTATGCCCATTACCAGTACAGTATTTAGTGGAAATATGACTCACACTACGGTGGTTCTAAACCGGAGAGCTATGAAGCTTTCCTCAGCGTTTTCTGTAACTCTGTTACTGCCACATGGATTTAGTTAAAGTTCCATTGGGAGAGAGTTCACTCACTGGCAGACGCAATTCATGGAATCTGTCCTTGCTACTTAGCTATCAGGCTAATGAAGAGACGATAACCAGTAAAAAATTCATAACCTTAAACTTGACCTTTCCCGGCATCACTCCTAATACAAATGATCGGCAGAGTGCTTTTTGCTGTAAGACTAGCAGAACCGATCATCCTTAGCAAATATTACAGAATCCCCAGATCATGTTACGTATGAAGCAAACTACAACACAGTAACAGAGACGTTGTAATGCTACATTCATTTCGTGTTTATTATAGCAGACGCTGATGGGATATGGAAACAAGTTGCTGATATCAAACGCAACCTCTGTAACAAAGCCACTTCATCAAAACCGTTACACTACTTGAATCCTTACTACTTGTACCCTCAGCACACAAAAAGGTACTCACGGTATTTGAACAAGACCTCCACGTCTTGCTCCCGTACAGGTCGTAGAGGTGGAACAGCCCTGCACTCTGCATCAGCACTCATCACCTGTAACAGAAATATGGAATGCAATGAGTAATGGGCATTACGCTAAACTGCAAGACACGGAATTTTATTAATAGCAGTAAATATTTGTAAGACGCTCGGCAAAACATTTGATCGATATGCAACACTGCAATCACTCCAATTTAGTGATATTAGGACAAAACGATATGTGATGTTGTGAATGTGGAAAAAGAAAGAACACTAGCTTGCGTGGTTGTACTAAGGAATTTCTTCAGCTATATTTCGTAAATCATGACGATAGTTTCCGTACAGGGCATGTCGGTGGAATGGAGCTACATTCGGCAGAAGTACTTACGACCTGGAACAGAGACGCAGAATGCAATGAGTGTGGAGTATTATGCTACATCAAAAGCGACGGTATTTTCTCATTAGTAGTCAACGTATTGTAAAACTCACATCAAAATTTTTGTCAACGTTCAGTTCAGTAATTATTATAAAATGTATTTCATCAAGTTCCATCATTAATACGAACAAGATAGAGCGTGCTTGCACCGATGTGCTAAGAAAAACTTTTAAGATTATTCCGTAAATTATGTATAAAGCAATTAAATCGAATGATTATTAGTCATATATCTAGTTATGTCCCTACCTCCTTTAAGTTTACTAAATAATATCACGGAAAAGGATTTTCTGGAGTGACGCTACATATTTTATTTCTCTCCCAGCAGAGCTGAAAATTATGTATTAGTGTCCAAGGTATAAAAAAATGCAACAGGACGACAAAACTATGCAATGTGTTAATTGCGCTCGAGTATTCAAAAACGGTTTGCAAAGCCAAACGTCTAGTATGCGGCTTCTCTTTACTCGAATTATTGTACGAACCAGAATTACAAAAAACCGAAGCACGCAATCACATATGAATTAAATTCTTCTGCCTTTATAACCGCGTCATTTTGCAACATCTCAATACAACGCATTTAAAGACAGAGGAGTGTTTTATTGAAAGTGAGCTGCACGTGAGGAGGCCGATCAACAAGGGGGAACCTCAGTCGTCGTGCTGTCTTTCACTATGTTGCAAATTAAATGGCGAGCACACAAATAATATCAAATTACGTGTCATACGCTGCCATTAACAATAATCGACATTTCTTCTTATCTTCGTTGAATTTTCTTGCGTTTTGATTATAAAAGTATTTCAAAATTCAAACGAAGTCAACGTTTCTAATCGAGATTGTCTACTGACACCATTTTGTGTGGCGCATCACAAAGTTTGTGAGTTTCTAGCCTATGCAATCTGAAAAGGAATATTCTTTTGAATGAACAAAAATGGAATAGACAGTGTATTAAAAAGAGGATATAATATAAACATCAACAAAAGCAAAACGAAGATAATGGAATGTAGTCGAATTAAATCAGGTGATGCTGACGGGATTACATTAGAAAATGAGACACTGAAAGTAGTAGATAAGTTTTTCTATTCGGGCAGTCAAATTTCTGACGATGGTCGAGATAGAGAGGATATAAAATGTAGACTGGAAATGGCAAGGAAATTGTTCCTGAAGAAGAGAAATTTGTTAACAACGGGTGTAAATTTAAGTGTCAGGACGTCTGTTCTGAAAGTATTTGCATGGAGTGTAGCCATGTATGGAAGTGAAACATAGACGATAAACCGTTTAGACAGGAAGAGAATATGAGGTTTTGAAATGTGGTGCTACAGAAGAATGCTGAAGATTAGATGGGTGGATCACGTAAATAATGAGAAGGTACTGGATAGAATTGGGGAGAAGACCAATTTAACACCGGAGGGAAGCAAGACGGGTAATAATCGTAGAGATGAATACACTAAGCAGAGTCAGAGAAATGCAGGTTCCAGTAGTTACTCAGAGATAAAGACAGTTGCACAGGATAGAGTAGCATGGAGAGCTGCATCAAAGCAGCTTTATACGGAACACCAGAACAACAACAAAAATTTTCGCTACTTGGCTTACCATTCCGTAAAACAATTTAATATACAAACAATTACAATGTGCTACTAAGAAGTTGTTGTTCACTATCTCACTGAATATAGAAGCTGCAGGCTAATAATTCATACTGACAGATATAAAATCAGATTGATTGCACCTTCTACAAAAATCTGTGGAAACTTTGTCGCAAAACTGTCGCTGTTGCCAATATCAAGTCAATGTGAAAAAAAGTGTTGTGTTGAGATTTATTCTGAGAAAAGAAGACACTTAAGTTGAATGCCACTGCGCTTATAAACAAGAATCATTATTCGCGTCACGATAATAGACTCAAACCCATCATCTGCTGACAAGAATGACAAGAAAAAAAGGCTTTGATTCCCGTAACGTGGCGGGACTTTAATACGATACAGCCGAGTCACAATAAATTATTAGTGTTAACTGTGGAGGTGCTTAGAGTTACTGTATCTCTGGTGCGGTTAACTCAATAGTAAACACGAAATATTTGGATGCTGGTCGGGAAGAACATGAACTCACACTACCTACCACACGCACTTTCAATCCAGACACACTGATGCAAGTAAGACATCGATTTTCACCACAAGCAGAGAGGCCCACTGTAGCAAGCGCAATTCTGCGTCTTTGCATTTGTCTTGTAATAAGTAATATCACTGCTTCCAACGCTGAACGTCACAGACAGCGTTACATCTAAAGCAACTCGAACTGAGTGTTATTGTATGCGAAACGATGCTAACTTTAGTATATCTGTAACTCCTAATACATGTAATTACTGCAGCTACGCACTTCATGTAATACTGCATGGGGCGTGTTCTTTACCTTTCCATACCGACGCAAGTGCACGTATTACTCCTGCTTCTTCACGTCTGGAACAGCAGCAGGAACACTGCTGGTTCGCTCGGCCATTGTGAACCACCCGATGAGAGGTGTTCCTGCAGCTTCAAACCTAGCGATCGTCAAACGTAGTCAACTGTTTTATGTTCGAGTTCGCAACTGCGAAACAGTCTCGTGTATTAACATTTCTGTTTTCGACAGAAATTCGTGTTCTAATACATCGAGATGAGGAAAACTAGGGCGTCTTTACTATAACGCAAGCATCCTGGTTTCATGACAGCTCTTTTCACAACTACTGGGCAGCAGTTACACGAGTTGTATTACTCTGATATACTTCATACTCGACTGTTACCTAAAGTCAGGATTCTTCAGGCTAGGTGATGTAGAACTGTACCGATAAAATATCGGAGGTCTGACAGGGACATTTTTTCATCATTTTGGTATCAATGATCTATGAGCTCTGCTAGCTTTTCACCGAGTAATTGCATTTCGTTTTGTTTCCTATTCCCATTCCTGTTTGTATCTGTACTGCACGGAAATTATATGCGCAACATTGCAAGCGCCCACTGTACGTGTTGCGTGTCTTGTTTGGAAACAACTTTGTACCATTTATTTATCGTACTTTCTGTCGATAATTATAAGCCCGCTAGACTCTTCGTCCTCAATGTTGTATTCAGTACGGTTCAGTAATTTTGTGCCTCGGTTTAGATTTGCGACAGTGTCACACTGATACACAGCAGTGCTAATAAGTTTACTGACGAAGAACAGGCCGACTTTCCTCTCGTGTCTAGGCTGACTGAGTGCGGTGGCAGACTGCCACAACAATTCTATGCTGACTGTTCCCGCTGCCACAGGAGACACATGACTGTACTCTAGCATTGTCTGAGAGTTTTTGCGTTACACTGTTTGGATTCGGATCTCTTGTTGATTGCGTATCACAGGGTATTTACTATTGTGAAGATACTTCAAAGAAATATCGGTAAATGTGGTTAAAAGTTGAATAAATCATCATTATAATATTATTCTGTAACGGAGGGCTGGTGACCACGAAACCGTTGTACTGAAATACATGTCTTCACTGCTTTACCTTGAACGTTGATAATTCAGATTGCTGCTGACAAGAAAGTAAAATATATTCACACTGTCACCTTACACCGCATCACATGTACGAAGGTTGCCTTGTAATTTTGTAAGTTACCTTAGTTCATGTTGTTGATTACAAGTGCTCGCTCCATAGGCTGACTCATACCTTAACGGTCATTATTACACACGCGATGAAAGATACTAAAATTAGTACTATGTGATACGAAATAAATAGCCGGTAATGCGATAAACACGTTGACCGGTAATTCGATAAACACATGACGTCACTTTAAACTCAATTGATAATTTGTGGATCTATCTTAATGAAAACGTATTCGCTTACTATCCTCAAAGCTAGTTTCAGAGGTAACTCATGAACACCTGCGGTATTTCTGTTCCTGCACATTTTCTAGTCCTTCCATCTTACTACGTTGTTAAATTGTTGTGCTTTCCTTAGCAACATCAACATGTCTTGAAGGTTGACATACAAGTTTAGGGGTATGGGACGAAGGTGTCTGCTGCAGTGATTAGTGTTTCAGCTCTAGATATATTTACGATTGAAACCGGTAAATAAATATATAAATTTAGCGACTCAGATGGTGTTTTCTATCATGATACAGCGGTTACGCTTATCCCAAGACATTATGCTCTGTATTACGCAAAACATTTGTCATGAAAACGGACAACTAAAAGTAACATTAGACACTCGAATGCACAGCAAAAATTTCAAATATTTATTAATTACGTAAAATTCGCGAATGACAATGAAGTTACAGTGGGGAAGACAGTTTCCTGGCCCAACCTGCAACATAACTGCATAGATGTAAACGAGATAAGAATGATGGGAACACTTCTAGGCAACAACAGAAAGCAGGAGAAGACGTACACATGTCAGATACTGGCCTTGCGAAGTTTAGGGGAAAATATTACCTCTGTCTGAGTTTTAGAGGATAGGGTTAAGATGGAAATGAGTTTCAACTGATTATATACTATCCCGCCGATTATATCTAAACACACGATAGTGAATATAATTACTCATTAATTTTCATGTATATGAAACAAAAAAAAAATCCCATAAACATCTCAAGTAATACAAATATGTTATAAACATAGAATGAAATGGATCTTTTGTGAAGATTTTTTCCTTGTAAATAAAACAACTGTTTTACAAAGGATTTTGACTTATTTACACAGCCTACATCATAGACGGTATAACTGTTGAGAAAAATAATTCACGCAAAGCAGACAACACCAGTTCATGTAGAACAAATACTGAAAGGAAAACGAAAATTCGAAAACAAAAGAGGCTGAACACTATTTTCTGTTATTTTCAGAAAGTGAATACGTTCCGTCACCTGACTTTAGATTTATAGCTGAGTTTAAGATTGCTTTGCATGCTTTTCCTGTATCATAGCTGTCTGTGAATTTGCATTATAACGTTTCTAGGTATATAACGAAAATAATGACATTCCGAACAAAGTATCCAGTAAGACAAAAATCTGTGTTAGATAATTCATTTTTAGAACAAATGTTTCAAGTCTGTTACTTACACTAGACACATTCAGGTGGGGTATACTAAGTCCATCCCAGTGGGTATGGGGTGTGACAGGAAGGACATCTGGCCATCTGGCCATCGCCAAATATATGGTAACAAGGCCGACACCGCGCTAAAGTGGGACAAAGGCCCAAAGGAAATTAATGATGATGGATGATGGTGATTACTTTGTTAAACTATGCAGATGAAACTTTGGAGACCGCAAAAAGAAAGAACAGAGACGTGTTTGGAAATGAAGGAACATAATTAAATATTTTCAACATGAAAATCAAATGAATCGTGAAAAATCGACACAAAACCTCATGAGAATTTGAGATTCCACAGAAAATCATGAACTACAATTCGAATGGGAAAAGAGTTGTTCGAGGACTTCGGAAAATATTGAAATGATTCTGTTTGTTAAGTTTGGAACGGCCAATAGCCTAATTCTTACAAGAAACGTGATAATGTGATCTGTATCCATTGGCGTTTTTGTTTTATCGTTATTGGATAGAGGGGATGGTGAGATCGCATTCCTGACTATGGTTACAAAGTTAATGTTAAGTTTGTGCTTATGGGTACCCAACCAATTACTTTCAGACTTGATCGTATGGCCCATTTTTGGATGTACCATCTTCTTGAGTATCTATAAAACTGAAGTTAAGAAATACTTTTAGTGTTTCATTTATTCCTAACTCGTATTTGCTGCGAACATTGTAATATTACTGATCTTAGGCAAATGATATTACAACCGGTGTCTGCTGACATAAACATGAACGAAGATTACAAACCACATATGCAACGGTAGTTTGACGTGTGAGATGCGCAAGAAAAGGTAAAGGTGCACTTACCCCGTCTACGGCCTTTATGCTGGAAGAGTTCCCATGAAAAAAGGTGGGAAGTGAACACGGCGAATAATTCATAGGATGTGGATAAAAACCGACACTGCTTCTTCGTAACTTCCTGTGTTTCATAAACGAAGTTGATGGATATTTTCTTTCACTCGGTGCAATTATTAGCCACAGTTTCGGAAATGGATATATAGCCGGAAAAAACGCGAAGAGATTGATTTTCAACTGCTTCCGTGTACTATCACCAGAGTGGCTACGACGTACATCAACGAATTACCAACAGGAACGTACAACGGATGAGTTGCACGCGCTATAAGTTCACGTCAGTTCAGCAAATTATTAATGAAACTCAAAATAGATACAAAATGGAAGCTACAGTGATTAAATCCTTGCATTCCGAAATGTGTATCAACGATAAGGGAATTTTGATAGTCATACATAACGTCTTTTACATTTCGTCTATTTACGAACTGCATAGCACACAAAACTACGAAAATCGACCCGCATTTTAACCAAAGAAATAACGACTACACCGTGTTTCAGTATCTTTGTCTTTCATAATCAGTAATATCGTTGGATGTAACTCCCAACGTCGCTGATTCCGTTTTAAAGTCGTTTTATGAAAGAGGAGCGGTGCACACTGCATCCGAATTCTGTAACTTGCAATACGTGCATATTCCACAGCTACGGATCTTACCTGAAACAGTGTGCAACATATCACTTACCTTTCCGTACTCGTGCCACGGCACGTAGTACGGCTTCCGCTTCACCTCGGGCACAGCGACAGGAACACTTCCGACGCGCTCCGACATCTTGAAGCAAATGAAAGGGTGCGTTTCCGCGGATATGATCTTAGCGATCGTCAACTGTCATTCATTGTTGCGTGTGCCGTCTCTTCTGCAATATCGATCGATGTTATTGTTTCTGGAGGATTAAAGGCGAGCCGTCACACGGAGTGCATGCCCACGAATAGCGCCTGTAATCATTTCAGAGTGTTAAACCGGAGTGGAGATTCTCGCACGTGACATGCTAAACCCTCATACTTCCACTCAGGAAGTATTTAAGGCTTCTTTTACGCTGTTTGTCTGAGTTGTTTATGGGAATAACTAGCCATATCCGTTAGCAAAATGTGAGCTTTGTCGATAATTGACATCCAAATATAATATGTGTGTCGAAAAATTAAAGTAACTTTGAAGTAAATAGGGTCGATCTAAAATCGTTACCACTATCCGAGAAATTATTAGTTGTCTTCTAGCCGACGCGTTAAACAGCATGTAATATTTAATAGAACCATATATATAAATGGCTTTCTATCCGATCTTTGCATTTAATGAAGATAGTTTCTGGATAACTGACACTGTTCATTCGAAAACTTATTTTTTTTTTGGTTGTAACCACGTATTTTATCTCACTTATTTGATGTTTTTGCTTTGAGAATGCTATATGTCTACATCATCACCTAGAAAGAGACGTCACGGCTTACGAATAGTTTGAGGCAAAGCCATGAAACTTAGTTTTTGAAATGATTTTCTCTCAAAACAGTAAGTGACCAGAAAGAGGTATCAAATAAATTTTATATTTTATTCAAATTCTGAGTAAAAAATAACAATAATTCACTTTTCCTTTCACATGGGAAACGTACCGTACTCTAAAATTTCTACTAATCATTCTACAAACGACGACCTAGAGGTGAAGATAATAAGTACAACCATTCCCGTTAGAATATCCAGTTCGGATATTAAGCTGAATGGTTGTAATGCACAACAGAGTCGGTTAAAGGTGGTTGTATTGCTAACGTGAACACAGGTTTTTGACTATACAAAGGCAAATCACTGATGCTGCCAGGCAAAACACCAAGTGCAAAGTTTTCATAACAAATTGTGCTGTCGCCCTGCAGGAGAAGAAGTGGAAATACGAATGAAACGGTAATCCTTTGTGATTGGTGTTCAATGTCGCACCACACGCGTAAAAGTTTTTTGAGCACTGCGTGTGCCGAGTTACGGAAAATTGTCTTGTTTAAGTAATAACCTTCCCACAAGTTTTGTACCAGATTAGTATCCAGAAAAGTGTTGGTAAACGTACAGCGCCTCTCCTTGTTGATGCACCTCATTTAAATTACAGGTAGCTGTGACAACATTGTTGGCCAGTCAGTCAGTCAGTTTCTGTTACTGAATGCGCAACCTGTGCATTTGTCCACGTGATTAGCGTTTTTCATACACTACCAAGATATGTCTTACCTTCTACCAATTCACGTCTTTCACATATTTATCGTTAGATCTACAGTTATTATGCAAATCTGGGTAAGGAGAATAAACTGGAGTGACTCAGATTGTTTTTCACTATGATGCCCATTTCGTAATATACGCTGTATCCGTTCAGGACAACTTTTTATATAAATTCTCTAGGAGCGTCATCATTTACATTGAAGGTATCGCTACGTGTTTTCTGTTGTTACCTTCGCCAGTTGCCCAATTAACTGAACCACCATGCTTTGCAAGAGCAATTCTATGGAAAAAAAAGAGTGGCCATGAGGCATAGCGCATCATAACGCGCCTATATTAAGTAAGAAGCGGGAGCGGGCAGCAGCTTTCAACAGCGAGTCATGGTTATCGTTACGTCTGTGGTCGAAAGGCATCAGCTTCTTACGGACTATGAAATTATCTGGTAGTTAAAACATAATTTTGAAACAAAACTGTGGTTATTATGCTTTTTACGACTGTCATTAATTATTGCTGATTTGTTTAATAATTTTAAACCACTCAGAATGCAAGATCCGGGCAATCATAGAGGGTGGGTTTGTTGGTAATTGGGAGCTCCAACGTTATGCGCATTATGGGGCCCCTTAGGGACATGGGTGACTAGAAGGGAAAGAAAACCATTGTGCAGATCGTGTGCATACCGGGTGGAGTCATTCCAGGCATGGAAATGGTCCTCCCGTATGCCATGAAAGGCACAGGGTGCAGCCAGCTGCAGGTGGTTGCTCACGTCGGTATCAATGATGTGTGTCATTTTGGATCAGAAAAGATTCTCTCTGGTTTCGAGCGGCTAACAGAAGTTGTAAAGGCTGCCAGTCTTGCTTGCAAGACGAAAGCGGAGCTGACCATTTGCAGAATAGTCGACAGGACCGATCGCGGAATGTGGTACAGAGCCGAGTTGAGGGTCTAAATCAGAGGCTCAGACGGTTCCGCTACCGTGTAGGCAGCAGACCCTCGACTTGCGCCAAAGGTTGAATGAGTTTCGGGTTCAGCTGAATAGGTCAGGTGTCCACTACACGCATGAGGCGGCTACACGGGTAGCAGGGGCTGGCTAAAGTCAGAGATAAGCTCAGCGGAAATTTCTGTGAAGAAACTAACGGTGTTCCGAAAGGATAGGCTAAACACGGTTGGCGGTGGTGTGATTGTTCCTGTTAGAAGTAGTTTAACTTGTCGTGAAATTGAAGAACATACTTCCTGTGAGTTAGTATGGGCAGAGGTCATTGTTGGCAATCGGAATAAAATAATAATAGGATCCTCTTATCGACCTCCCAATTTAGATAATACAGTGGCTGAAAGGTTCAAAGAAAACTTGAGTTTGATTTCAAACACGCACCCAAGTAATCCGGTAACAGTTGGTGGTGACTTTAATTTATCCTCAATATATTGGCGAGATTCCGGAGGTGCACATACAATATCATCCGAAATTGTGCTAAACGCATTCTCTGAAAATTATTTCGAACAGTTAGCTCATGAGCCCATGCGAATAGTAAACGGTTGTGAAAACACACTTGTCCTCTTAGCAACAAATAATTCTGAGTTAACAACAAGCATCAAACCTGATACAGGGATTAGTGAACACAGGGTTGCCATAGCAAGCCTGAATATTGTAATCGGTTAATCCTCAAAAAAAAAAAAAAAAAAAGCGAAAACTATACCTATTCAAAAAAGCAGATAATAATTCACTTGACGCCTTCCTGAGAGACAATTTCCACTCATTCCAAATTAATAATATAAGTGTAGACCATATGTGGCTTGAATCTAAAGGAATAGTATTGGTTGCAATTAAGAGATTTATACCATATAAATTAACAAACGACGGAACTAATCCTCCTTGGTACACAAAACGAGTTAGAACACTGTTGCAGAAACAACGCAACAAACTTGCTAAATTAAACAGTTGCAAATTACCCAAGATTGGCGATCTTTTACAGAAGCTCGAGATTTAGTGCGGACTTCAATGTGAGATTCTTATAACAGTTTCCACAAAGAATCTTTGTCCCGAAACCTGGCAGAAAATACAAAGAGATTCTGGTCGTATGTGAAGTATGTTAGCGGCAAGAAACAATCAATGCCTTCTCTGCACGATAGCAATGGAGATACTATTGAAGACAGTGCTGCCAAAGCAGAGTTACTAAACACAGCCTTCCGAAATGCCTTCACAAAAGAAGACGAAGTAAATATTCCAGAATTCGAATCGAAAACAGCTGTCAACATGACTTACGTAGAAATAAATATCCTCGGAGTAGTGAAGCAATTTAAATCAATTAATAAAAGCAAGTCTTCTCGTCCAGTCAGTATACCAGTGAGGTTCCTATCGGAGTATTCTGATGCAATAGCTCCATACTTAACAATCATATACAACCGTTCGCTCGACGAAAGATCCGTACCCAAATACTGCAAAGTTGCACAGGTCACACCAATAATCAAGAAAGGTAGTATGGGTAATCCACTAAATTACAGGCCCATATCGTTAACGTCGATATGCAGCAGGATTTCGGATCATATGGTGTATTCAAACATGGTGAATTACAGGGAAAAAAAAACTGTCTGTTGAAACACAGTCAACGTGGGTTTAGAAAACATCGTTCCTGTGAAACACAACTAGCTCTTTTTCACATAAAGTGCTACTAACAAGGGGTTTCACATCGATCCGTATTTCTGGATTTCCGGAAGGCTTTTGACACTGTACCACACAAGAGGCTTGTAGTGAAATTTGGTGCTTATGGAATATCGTCTCAGTTATGTGACTGGATTTGTGATTTCCTGCCGGTATGGTCACAGTTCGTAGTAACTGACAGAAAGTCACTGACTAAAACAGAAGTGATTTCTGGCGATCCCCAAGGTAGTGTTATAGGCCCTTTGCTGTTCCTTATCTATATAAAGGTTTTGTGAGACAATCTGAGGAGCCGTCTTAGGTTGTATTATGGCGAAATATGGGAGAGAGTGTCACAGAAATGATACAGGATTTGGCCTTGACATCATTTAAAGAAAGGTGTTTTCCGTTGCGGCGGAAACTTCTCACGAAATTCCAATCGCCAACTTTCTCCTTCGAATGCGAAAATATTTTGTTGACCTACATAGGGAGAAACAATCACCACGATAAAATAAGGGATATCAGAGCTCGTACGGAAAGATAAACGAGTAGATGTTCTTTCTTTCTGCGCGCTATACGAGATTGGAATAATAGAGAATTGTGAAGGTGGTTCGATAAAACTCTGCCTGACACTTAAATGTGATTTGCAGAGTATCCATGTAGATGTACATGTAGATGCAGAGTAATGGTGAGAATGGGAAGTAAGATATTAAATGTTTATTATTATGCTTATTGACGAGGTACACATAAGCGTGAGAGATGTGATTGTACAGAAAAAGTAAATTATTGCCTCGAAGATATTGTGTAATGTACAACAAACCATGTTATGGAATTGAGAAAATAAGAAATACATTTTGAAAATTCTGTTATTTAACCCTCCGTTAGAGAGGTGGATACTATAACACCAACAGAAAGGAGGGCTGAGGGATGCATTACATCGATGGAAGTGTGTGAGCGCTCGGATGTAAGGAGTTTATATAGTTTGAAACGGAAATGAGGGAAAGAAAACAGACGGACCAAAGTGCATGGTAAAATGGTTATCACAATGACAGTTTCGAAGTACACCATCACAGTTGAGATCAATTTAAATCAGTTCAGAGTTGCATTAATTAAACGCTGGTGACGATTCGGCATTGCAGTCTATTCCACAATTAAAATTTCATGGATATAAGGGAGAACATAACACAGGAAAATTAATACAAGCTGACCTACTCTCTCTTTCTTTCAAAGCATTAATCCCGACTTGCGGGGTCTGCTGTTTTCCTACATCTCCTCCATTTCTCTCGCCGGCCAGTGTGGCCACGCGGTTAAAGGCGCTTCAGTCTGGAACCGCGCGACCGCTACGGTCGCAGGTTCGAATCCTGCCTCGGGCATGGATGTGTGTGATGTCCTTAGGTTAGTTAGGTTTAAGTAGTTCTAGGGGACTGATGACCTCAGATGTTAAGTCCCATAGTGCTCAGAGCCATTTGAACCATTTTGAACCTCCATTTCTCCCTGTCGTTGACATCTTCTGGTCTTAAATCAACAACGTGCATGTGTCCCCTGATGTTTTCAGTTCACCTCTTTGCCGGTCTTCCTCGTAGTCTTGTTCCTCCTGGGTTGATGTGGAGCGCTGTTTTTGCGACTGAGTTGTCTTGCTTCAACATGGCACAAGCTAACCTACTGCACCAGGAAAAAATATCACTTTTGTTTACTGGAAGTACTGGGACTAAAGAAGTTTGGAATAAATTTTAGCATTGACAACGATGCAACGCTATGGTATCAAACCAAGAACAGGAAAAATATAAAGCATTAATTCCTTGTACACTTCATTCAATGCATTCTCCCAAAATGCAAAAACAGAATACAAAGAAAACATATAGTACAAGCACAGTTTATGGGAATACAACCCTTGCACTAGCACTTTGGCCCAGGTATGTGTAGCTATGTCACGTACAAGATGTATAAGAAAAGTAATGAGAGTGATTTTTTTTCCTATCACAGTTTTAATTTTTTTCAAACAAGAATATTTTCCACTCCAAAGTAGTTCCCTTCAGGAGGTGCACTCCGGTGGAGTCGTTTGCAGTATTGGTATCAGACTTGAAGGACTTCAGTTAGCAGGTCCTTCAACATGTCTGTCACACTATTTTGAATGTTCTTCAGTGAACTAAAGTGATGTCGTTTTCAGATATTTTTCAGTTTCGAGAAAACAAAGTGTCAGAGACTCAAATCAGGTGAATATTGGGGCTATGGAACATCAGAATTCCGTTTGAGGTCAATAAATTCGTGATGGATGCGACCACTTGAAGTGGAGTGTTGTCACAATGCAGTATCCACCTGCCTGTAATGTCCGGCCTCACTCGATTCACCCTTTTCCTGGCTTTTAAAGGACATCTTTGTAACACTCTTGCTTGACGGTTTGTCGTGGTGGAAGAATCTCACAAGAGCCCATACACGTTCGATCTTTTGGTTGGATTTTGAAGTTGAAATCTCTCTCTGAGCACAATTCTTCCCCAACGTTTTGTCAGCCTTCCTAAATCTATTTGCGACAGTGAAAAACTTGCGCTCTTGATAGAAATGTTTCCTAAGGACTAGTTTCTAGTGATCTAAGGTCACACACGCTGATTCCCCAATTCAACATCAAACTTGATGGCATAACGTTGCTCTAAAATCCGCTGTTCCATTTTCGTAACAGACAATAAAAACGCCGCATCACTGATGGCGTCTCAGAAGTCACATAATGGATTTACGGAGGTGAAAACTCAGACTGAGTATCAGGAAGGGATGAAAGTACTGGTCGACACAAGAACAACACAGCGTTACCAGATAGTTCGCATTGTTGACCATCTCGATACTTTTCTCACACGCCTCGTGCATTTCACATATTCTCTTCTGCCCTCTCTGTTTTTACACCTCTGTCTGTCTGTCTTGTCTTGCAACCTCTCCTGGGCAGAACGAGCGTTGTATTTGCTTAACGCTGAGTGCAATACGTTACACATACTCTATGAATCTGAAGAAGTAGTATTAAATATCAATCGATCTTTTTCATACTTGGTATACCAACTTCTATCGATTACGCAACCATACTGTCACAAGTTTATATCAAAAACTTCCATACTTTCGGAGATGTAAATTTTTACATAATACACACAATATCCGTGCTGGCATTGGGAAACCATATTACGGTTGAAATGGAACTAAGCACTATGGGACTTAGCATCTGCGGTCATCAGTCCCCTAGACTTAGGTTAATTAGGTTTAAGTAGTTCTAAGGACATCACACACATCCATGCCCGAGGCAGGATTCGAACCTGCGACCGTAGCGGCCGCGTGGTTCCGCACTGAAGCGCATAGAACCGGTCGGCCACAGCGGGCGGCCCCGTATTAGGGACTGTAATGTATTCATCTGTAGAATGAATTGAAACTTCAACCGAGAGTATGGGTTCGTATAACCTAATTTTATGGAAATTCTCTAGCTTCATTACCACAGATTTCTGACGTAATTAGATGTACGTTGGAAAATTATTCTTTCATTGTATTTTGGTTGTGTCAGTGGTTTGGAGAGGCAGAGAGTAAATGAAGGACATACGTAAAGTGAGAATGAGACATTTTACTAAAAGTATGTAAATGCATGTGTGAGAATGTTGCTGCGCAATAGGGCAATTTGTGACGTATGTCCGAGTGAGCTTGATTTTGTAAAAGGCAGCCAGAAGTGGCATGGAGTATTAAATTTATTAGTAATATGTTTTGTGGAAAGAAATCGCATTTTGTTTTCACTAAATTTTATTTAGTTTTGGAATTACGGCATTTCTAGTCTAAATTACTTGTGCTAATCTGACTGACAGGCATTAGAAATAGCGCGAGTATAGAAGTGCTGGGGATGCTCTGATTGGCTGCTTAACATACTAGCAGAAAGGAGTTTAGCATTTCCCGCGCATTTGAGCAGGATCGTAAAGGCCCTGTGTATACGTTGGCTCATGAAATTATTGCCATGATAATAGTGGTGAGAACCGCGGTTCGTGACCGATAATAGGATTTCCCCAAGTGCACTGTGTGCTGGAGCATTTACATAGTTTGGAGATTGACTCACCAGGTCAAGAGGACACAATAGGTGATGTGAGACTATTTCACGGAAGAATTTGGTGGAAGTTTGTTAAGTGGAAGCTATTCATATGCTCCACGTAATTAATTGACGGTGTTTTTTGGGGGATGGTGGTGAGGTTGCGGCCCTGTTCGATTTTAGAAGATCAAAGCACTGTTACAGGTGACAGGAAGTATACTTTGACAAAGAGACCAATAATGCTGAATAATATACAGAGATCCCCGTAACAGCGAAAGTTTTTCTGGACCTATTTATCAATAATTTTTTTTCACACCGTACATTCTGTTATGCATTTTAGGACTGCCGAGTGGTCCAACGGGGTCAGAGTAGATTATTGGGGTGCCGGTAGATTTTGCTGGCCATTGCCTGAGGAGGCTGAGTTGTTGTGCGCTCATTTATAATTTCAAGTAGTTAATGTCAGGGTCCAAAGAGGTGATGGCGATCTTTTTTTTATGTTTTTATAAATGGAGTTCTGTGTAGAGAAATGTTTGGAGGACACTCGTGACAAATCTTTGGTAAGCACCCCGCAGTAGTGTTTGTTTCTATTGAATAAACCCGTGGTTACTTGTTGGAACGAAAAAAAAGCTCTGATTCTAAAATTAGAGTATGAAAAGTCTCAGTAAGACAAAGCACTGAAGAAAATTACGATTTAACAGGAGGAGGAAGAATTGTTATAAAATACGTGGAAGCTTCTTTCTACAAAAACATTAAAGACAGCTATTTTATTTTCCTCAAAGACAGACAAATAAGTTACGTTTGCAACTGGACTCATATTATCATTACAAAAATTGGCAGAACAACATGAGTTCTTGATTGTATGGTGATGTTAATTTCTGTCACATAGCAATTGATATTCGTGTACTGATATGTTTCAAGTGTATGAAACTGTATTGGAATGTGATTTCTGATCACGAATAGATAGAAATATTCCGGAAATTTCATGATTTTGAAAGTAAGAGCAGGCATAATGGATACCCTCCGCGGCTGATCTAGAAAGAAGGCGTGGTGCACAAAAGACAACGGAAAAAAATTATGGATATCGCGTGTTAACTACAGAGGCCGAGACTGTCAAAGTGTGCAAACCGGAATTTTGCATCCTTTTTGGCACTGAAAATGAACGTGTGCGATGAATTTCTATATTGTGTGAAAAACAATATTGAACCCTATGACAGAGGGGATGTGCTACTGCAAGCAATGTGGCACCCCAGACCTGCAGATGACTGAGAAGCATATTAAACCAACCCCTATGAATATCACGCATAACTCTACCGAAGAAGTGTGTTACTTAGATGCTGAGTTGTTTGTAAAAACCATTTGTGAAATGCTCATAAAGCTACATTTGCACGTCATATGAAATATATTTCAGGGGTTTCACTGAGCGTTTTAATTATGCTCTGAGCAGCCACTAACCGAATTTGATGTTCTTTTGAGTCACTTGCAGCGAAAATTGAGAGGCAATCGTACAACGATATAGCATATTCTACAGCTATGAGGAATTAATGGTACATAAAAAAGTAGTAGGAAAATTCAATTAAAAGATGGATGCAATAAAGAAGATGTGTGCAGAAAATGAGCATGTGGTGTCATTGTGTTTCTGTTACATGCAGTATCTGCAGATTCCTGAGCTCACAGTGCAGGAAGTATTTAATGTGCGTCGACTTAACGTTAATGCATTCTCTGTTACATACCTAAAAAGCGACAGATCCAAGCTATATCTGTACCATGAAGATACAGCTGACAAAAGACCTAACGAAATATGTTCCTTTTTGGTTGATTACACTAGGACAGTGCATAGTAAATGTGTTTCTGAATAGCACGTGTTTTCTGACGTGTCCCCAGCATAATACAAGAACAACTTAGTGGTTAAGCTAATGCTTTGAAATTCCGGCAGATTCAAAGGTGTGTTCCAGCGTTTTGCTGTGCGTGGTCATGTACTTTTGGCATGTCATCGTAAACCTGCTTGCGTAAAACGGGTGATGGGAAAACAAGACAGAATATACTCCTTGTAGGGTTATGTCGGAAAGATGGTCACTCGGTCCAAAAATCAAAATATTCAAGTATAGCTTGTTAACACAGAAGGGGTTATGGTTTACAACAAATCGTGGCCCAAATTTTATGAGCAATACTGTTTGTCTGATGACAGTTACGTAAACTGTATGGACCAGAACTGTACAGTTTAATTCACAGGGCCCTCATTTATGAGCTTCCATCACAGTTTATGGGGGAAATTGAGTGTTACTATCATAGTGATGGTCTCAAAAAACTTCTTTGCGACTCTCATTATAGCCACAACCAAAGTTGCCTTCATAAATGGCACATAACAACATAGCCCCAATCAATGTCAAAAAGCTGAAAGACATAGGACAACTGCTGCTGTACATTCCTGAAGGGCGCAAAGCCTTTTATCTGGAACTGGCTCAGTGGCCTCTGTAGACATTCCTGCATATGATTTATAGAAAAATCTGTTGTTTACAACAAGCTTTGTGTAGATTTTTGTCAATGTCCTTTTTAAAAAATAAACAATTGGTGTGAAGCTATCCTAGAAGTAATATTGTATATTAAATTTACATAATAAACTAATATTTTGTAACATAAAAAAAATTTGTTATTAAAACGTTAGTATAAAATGTTTAACCTCCGATAACACATAAATTCATAATTTTTTTTTAGAAATGCTACATGCAACGTGGTACATTTACAGTTCATTATTTTATTGTTAAAGTTTACCTTACAGATACAGCTGATTTTTAAATGAATGCACGCATCCTACATTTCATTATACAGCTAGTATACAGTTTCTTCTTCTTATGAAAAATTTGCGTTTTTGGACAAATGTTTTCGCAATTACTGATTCGTACTTACTTTTCGTTTCGGCAGCTGAGAACACCGCATCGCTGTAAGCATAACATTGAAGTATCTTGTAAGTAGGCTATGTAAGTAGGCTGTTTAGGTTCTTATATTGGTAACGCCGCCGCCACGTAGCGCTCTCTGTATGAAAATCACTGGCTGTGCTGTGTGCAGTCTGTGGCTAGTTTGCATTGTTGTCTGCCATTGTAGTGTTGGGCAGCGGCAGCTGGATGTGAACAGCGCGTAGCGTTGCGCAGTTGGAGGTGAGACGCCAGCAGTGGTGGATGTGGGGAGAGAAATGGCGGAGTTTTGAAATTTGTAAAAATGGATGTCATGAACTGCTATATATATTATGATTATTAAGGTAAATACATTGTTTGTTCTCTATTAAAATCTTTCATTTGCTAACTATGCCTATCAGTAGTTAGTGCCTTCAGTAGTTTGAATCTTTTATTTAGCTGGCAGTAGTGGCGCTCGCTGTATTTCAGTAGTTCGAGTAACGGAGATTTTTGGTGAGGTAAGTGATTTGTGAAAGGTATAGATTAATGTTAGTCAGGGCCATTCTTTTGCAGGGATTTTTGAAAGTCAGATTGCGTTGCCCTAAAAAAATATTGTGTGTCAGTTTAAGCACAGTCATGTATAATTTTTCTAAGGGGACGTTTCAATCTCAAATAATTTTTTTTCTATTAGGGTGGTTGTTGTTTTATTCCCGAGTAATTAGACTTTGGTTACTGACACAGAAATAGTAATGCTTTATTTCTTTTACTTCCGAGTGGTACCAACAGTACACGTGAAGTGACGTGTGTATTGATTTCTGACCCTTGAAAGAAAGACTGCTAACGAATCGCTAGGATTTGCATTAAATGGGTAGTAATCTTAAAGTTCAGAGAGGTAATAAGTGAACTAGTCTTTAATTTTTTTTTACTGTGAATAGAGAGCAGCTACTGTCTCATGTAACTATGTTACTGTATCCTGCTTAAAATGTACACCTAGGACAGGGCTTAATAAAAGCATAAATAACCTACATCCTGAATCGTGATATATACAGTCAGTCCATTGCGCGAATAGTCTGCTGATTTGTCTTGAGCTAGGGCTAATCCCTGCTTCTTAATATTCTGAGCTGTGTATCTTGCTGAGTGTGACAGGCTACCGAGAAACAATTCACCTGGGGCTAAAAGAATAGTTGGAGGTAACCCATTTGTCCTCTACTAAATATAAAGGTTTTGAGTGACTGTTGGAAGTAAATAGTCGCTAGTCATATGGCCTTTGCGGTTCGGGAACGCATTTACCTTAATCGCAGTCCATCTGGACAACTGAGGGTTTTTCCGTTTCGTCTACGGTATAGAATATGCAGCGAAATTTAGCATCTACCCAAAAAGCTGTTTCTTTCCAGAAACAGGGTACAAACTAATCGTTCAGTACTTTTAGTGTGAGAATAGTATAGTTGTCTGTTATGAGGACATATCACAGCAGTAAGGAATAGTACAGGTGTCCATAGACAATGTGGTCCAGGATCTACTGTTGAGTGTACATAGTAAAGTTGGTACATTCTGAGGGTGTTAGGTGACAGAAAAAACATTTTTTATGAAAATGATACAGAACATACATGAAGGAGAGAGTGGATCTATTCACAGTGGAAAGTTCGATATAATTAAATAAAAGAAAAGCATATTGGTTTGATTAGTTATAGTACTTCAAATGAGACATAGTCGAGTACAGATAAGGCGTAACGAGGATGCAGCCTGATTGTACTTCATGCTGTGCCTCTGCTGTCTTCATTGCGCCTACCACCGGCAACCTATTTGTAGCCACCTCGAAAGGTTCCGGAGAATGGAGAACAAATAACGTTAAGTAATAAAACAAGAGTTATTAGTTTATCTGATTAGATGAATGTTTTTGGGATTGTTGTCAAGACAGCTATTCCTTTTCAATTGCGAATCGAGTTAAGCACTGTAGGGAGTTATTTTGTACCAAGTGATAACCCAAGCAGACTGTGACTTGTTTAAGTGTGGTTACGTGAATTTATCGCTCGTGAAGTAAAGTTCGGATATTTAAATGAAATACTAGAGTATTTTTTAAAATGACAGAGCAGTATCCGCTACTCTTAGCAGAAATTCTAGAGGAGATTAAACAGTTTCGTAAGAAGACAAGGAAGATACTAAACAGTTCCGTGGGGAGACAAAACAGAGTATTGAAAATTTGTCACAAGGTCAACAATATTCAAGGAATGAGTTAGTTAGAGCAAAACAGGACTTAAGAAGTTGTACCATAATCCTGAGTTCACAGATGTTAGTACAAAAATAGGAAATCTAGAGGAAAAATTAAATGAAGCAAAAGAAGGACAGGAAACGTATATTAGTCCCTCGCTTCAGGATGTGATTGACCAGATTAGTAGCAACTACGTTAAAGTTAATTCCGAGATGAATAAGTTAAGCACTAGTGTATAAGACTGAATAACTAAGGCACACAGATATGTAGTAGAGAATGTATAAAATGCTAACCTTTTAGTATTGAAGGCAGTTTTAACCGGAATAAAATCAGCACTAAGCGAAAACCTGATGGTGGTAATAGGAGTTGTGTGTCTTCCACTCCATGTAGTAGTACATATTATGTGCTGATTGTGGATCGAAGGAAATCTGAGAAGGATAATTGGGATTTTCACGCATCTTTAGTGAAAGTATGTCTCAGTGCAGTGAGTATGTTCGCGTAGTGGAACTAATACTGGTAATGAGTGACAGTAGTAACCATTTTCCTACATTCGACCCTATTGGCTGTGTGCATCTCTTAACATTTCTTAAAGCGTTTACAGGTGTTCTTCCAGAGACATGGGGTAATAATATAAGTGTGATGTTAAATTTAAATCTATTTTCAACTGTTCATCAATTTATTAAAGCTTTTAAAGCAAACTATTCGTCATAGAGTATCCAACACAAACTAAGACTAGAGTAGTTTTGGCCCACAGAAATACAACGAGAGCTGGGGAGGCTACCGCAATTTTTATGAACTACCGTTCAAAAGAAGTGAACCAATTGCATATCGTCGAGGAACTTGTTACTCGACTACCAGATGGTGTTAGAGAATGACTGATAGAGGAGAGAGGGGCTCAGGTACAAACCCTCTTGGAAATATTACATCAATTACATTATTTGAACTGATGTAAAGAGGAAACTGTACAGGGGGACTTCATTGGGTGTCTGTAAAGTACATATTTAAGTATGGTTGGTTTCATGGCCGGCCATTGCCAGGTTATACTCGCTGTAGAATTGCGAAATTACGCGATTTTTCTATTTAACGGGCAAAATTATCAGTTTAAAATTCTACCATTTCGATTGAATTGTGTGTATCAGAGTTCATTCAATTATTAGATCTTTCATTAGGAGATTAATTATTAAGTAAAGTATTTGTATATGTTGATGACGTATTAGTAGAATTTAGTATCTAATTTTAAGAGAGTGGAAATGGAGTAAATATGAAATTGTCTGAAGAGTAAATGAAAATTGATTATTATTTAAAATGATGGAATGAGTGTATGCTACAAACGATCAGTATGTGTGAATAGAGAATATGATTTAATGTAGGATAAGTAAGAATTAGTTGTAAAGGAAATTTTCAAGATACATAAATGAGTATAATCTGGGACAATAATGCAAAGTACGGATTCAGTACGCCAGCAAAACTGATGGGTGCATATCGTCAACAGTTCCAACCGTGCACATAATTCCAATGTCACACAGCATCAAAATTTCTTTGATGCACTGGTGCTTTAACAAGTTTTGGGCACAATTGCATTGGCATAAATTTAAAACCGGAAGGAAGGGTTATGTTATGGGACCTTTTATCCAGAACCACTCATATGATGTATGCTAATTCGTAATGCAAGTCCCATTTGATTAGAATATTTAAGTTAAACGAAAAGCAGCATTACTAGTGATTGTCAGAAACTGTGTGACATATCTTACTATTCTTTTACTCCTAGATCTAATTTTCATTTTGCTTATCTGGTAGAAGTGAGAAAACGTTGAAAGCATTCTGAATGGTGAGGAATAACAAGGACTGCCAGGGTCAGTAGATTCAACCGCCCCATAGGCCCAATTAGTGGAGGGTTAGCGATGTAGAGCCGTGTGACAGTAGCCAAACTGACCTCTGCCATCTCCTTGGTGTCGCCCTAGGACGTCCAGCCACCTCATATACGAACACCGATAACATTTCCCGTAGAGTGAACTCACGGTGAAAACATTTTACGACCTGAGAGTGGGGTGAGAGGGCTTCCTGTTAGTGGAAGATGAAGATAACATCATTGTGACGAAAATATAGAAAACTAGAGGTTTTTCCAGAAAATACTCAAAGCTACAGATAAGCTTCTCAAGATGTGTTGGCCATCCGCAGTCCTGGGCCTCTGAGAAATTGTGAAGCACTGAACATTTTGTCTCATCTCTCAGTAAATATTTATGCATCACAAAATTCATCAGCAATGGCTAATGTAAATAAACTGTAAGTTAGAGACACAGGACGGTGACTGCAAGACTACCTCATTGGTCCCAGAGAGAGAGAGAGAGAGAGAGAGAGAGAGATAGAGAGAGAGATAGAGAGAGAGAGAGAGAGAGAGAGAGAGAGAGAGAGACGTGACATTTCTATAGAGAATGGTAGAACGAGGATGTAAGTTACTGTGTAACCACCTATAGGAAGGAGACTACTATCTTGTAGGGAGCACTTCTATCAGTCACTGATCAGAAGATCCAGTGTAATGCCAACCATAATTTAATAACAAATGCAAAACCTGCTAGTGCGAGGTTTCCCTTTGATCCACATTCGATCAGAAATCACTGAATCATCGGGAGTCTCTGCCTTCCATGGTGATAACAGCTGTCAGCCTATCATGCCTTCTTGACTGGCGAATAGGGGAATTATCATATTTTTGGGCTTATCTTTACCTAGGCGCTAACGAAAGTCATTGGTTCCATCAATGACAGCCCCTGAAGCAATCTCATCAGGTCCTGGAACAGTGTGTCTAGCTGCAGACAAACGTTATTCCAGTTCCCACATGGAGAATGGAAGATTGTAGTCTTCCTCATTATGCAAGAAGAAGCTGAACTTCCTCTCTGCAGTCTGATGGAACACCTGAAAAGCAGGAGCTCCTGTGGATGACGTAGTGGCAGTAAGGAAGTGTTCTCCTAAAACCTGAGCCATGTCATCTGGCGTGGTCACCGACAGCCCATTACTTGACAAGGCCATAAGGGGATGTGTACTGCCACTCTTGCCCGAAATCCATCTTATTGATTCCCAACCCTGCACAGTGGAAGCGGACCGATTAATGGAAGTCGTTAATTTCCTCCAGGAAGCCCTCTTCCATTCTTTTATCACTTGCCTCGCATGTGCTCTCGCAGATCTGCTGCACAAAGATTTTCTGTAGTTGGGCAATGTCTGAAATTCCGCAGAGCTGTTCATCTGGCGCTGATTGCCAATCGACAGTCGTCATTCCACCAAGGTACAGGCCATCGTCTGAGGTGGTTAGTAGAGACGGACTCTGCTGCAGCCTGTTGGATCTCACAAATGATATCGGCCACTGTCTTCTGTGCCCAAGCCTTTTGTTCAGAAATAGCATGTCGGTTGTACTGCAAGCAATTTGCCCTTGGTATCACCCATCTGCATGGTCTCCTGTCAGACACTATCCTAGTCGGCATATGGAGCCACACTGGGAAGTGGTTACTAGAATGTGAATCTGTACCCACTTCCCACTGAAATGAGTCTGCAATCGCTGGGGAACAAAAACGGAGGTCAATGGCTGAAAAAGACCCTGTAGCTACAGAAATGTGTGTCATCTGACCTGCGTTCAGAAGGCAGATAATCTCAGAATGGACGAGTCGCTCGATCATTCGACCCCTGTAGCAACTGGTAGTCGAGCCCCACGGTACATTGTGTGCATTGAAGTCCCCCACAAGGCGGAATGGGCATGGGTGTGCCCAAAGAGTTCTGCCAGTGCTTCTGCATTCAAAGGTTCATTAGTGGTAAGGTACAAAGAACACACTGTGATATAGAAGGGTGTGAGAACTTTCTCAGCAATTGCCTGTATGGTCGTGGTAAGAGGGACAGAAGAGAAGTATCATCTGGTACCAATGAAAACAGCCTCTCCACTTTTAGCCCTGTCTCCAGTAGTATCGTCCTTCCTATATGTGTGGTAACCCCGTAATGCAGGTGTGTAGGTGACTTTAAGATGCATTTCTTGTAAGGAGATGGCCAACAGTTTCTCTTGGACCTGTAGCTATACTTCTTCCAAATGTGAGCGATATCCATTCAGATTCCATTGCAACACGCAAGTCCCTGGGAAGCCAGTGTTTAGCGATGGTTGTTCTTTCCTTTCTCCGTCAGAGGCGGTTATTTACCGTTGAGATCAGGGAGAACCATAGCCGGCTTCCTGCTCTCTGCTTCTTCTGACTGGAAGTTCATATCCTCAAGATCATAGTCCCCATCAGAGAGGGAGAGGGCTCCACGATGTGAAGGTTTAACTATCGCTTTCTTGGTCTTGGAACTACTTTTTGAGGGATGTATATCTCTACTGATGGGAGGAGGTGGTTACCTGGGTTGCGGGGACAGTTTAGTTGGCTTCTGATGTTGGGTAGTGGTATGTGGCCCATTGCTGATGGCTTCCGAACGACTTCAGTTTCAAGTGGAGCTTTCCACCCTCAGGTACAATGGCAAGAGCATGTGCTCGGACTTGAATCTGTGGTCTGAGTTTGTGTGGAGACATCACACTTAAGGGCTGATGCAAAAGAAGTAGCAAAAACCGAGTGTTGCACTGCTTTGAAATTTCCTTTCCTCGTTGTAACCTCACACTTTCTGCACCTCACTGGGTGATCCCGAGAGCAGTTCACACATTTCGAAGTGTAGAAGAATTGCCAGATTCCTGAGCTGAGCCTTCACAATTGCCACACGTAACCCTCCAATTACACCCGACAGTGGTATCTCGATACCTTGACATTTGTAGCATCATATTAGATTAGAAACAAACAGGCGAACTCTAAGACGGATATAGCCTGCAAGGATATGTTCAGGTAATTCCGGAGTACTAAACGTTAGATTGAATGTTGCCGATTTTTCCAATTTGCCATAGCTCTGCACTTCCTTGACGCCCATATTTTTCCATTCTTCACGTAACTCTTGTTGGTTCACCTCCATTAGATTGGAGCAGGTAACCACGCCCTTACTAAAGTTAAGAGTATTGTGCAACTCAGACTCGACTGAGTAGTCACCTAAGGCCTTACATCCCAGGAGCCTAGATATTTTGGTTGAATTAGCAGTTTTAACTTGAATTGTTCCATTACAATGTTGCTTGACACTTTTTAGAGACCCCGCAATATCTTCCAGTGCCTTGTGAACATAGAAACGGTTCCCTCAGTTTGCTTGTTTACAATGACAGTGTTATGACACACTAATGCCCTGTTACTATGATTCTGAGACTTTTCGGGAGGACTGACCGGCCGCGCTCTGTGATGAGTGGGTGTAGGTACTATCTGATGGTACATCCGTCCTGCCAGTACCAGTAGCTCGATGAGACCGTTCCATAGGGATGCCACGAGATGCTAGGGAAACAACCATCAATCCAGGCAGAACCTGCGGATTCGTTGACGTTTCAGGGACAGGAAGTCTTGTGAAGTACTTTTGAACAAGTTTTCCGAAAATATGTCGAGCATCTAGTTCGAGAGTCCATACATAATGGGAGTGTTTCAAATCTTGTAGCTATGAACAAACTTGACCTTGCCGGCTGTGTCTGTATAGAGACAATGACAGTCCATGTTAACGATACAACGGTCGGCCACCTAACGGTTTTAGTGAATCAGTCGTGGTCGAAATAAACTTGGCGCCAAGAATGACTAACTCATTCGGATGATATTAAATTAAATGACACTTGATTGAAAGACATTACGTAATTTACTGTAATTTACCCTTGCATGGTATGATTGAATGAATCACTGGTAAATTCTGCAAACCAATGCAGGTGAGCTAGTTATTTGCTTCTGTCAGCGGGCCTTTTAAAGGAACTCACTGACATTTAAATCTCGCTCTTTGAGCACCCCGTAATCGTAACTTCAGTGGAGGCTACGTACAGGACACTATCAGGAAAACGTGTAATTAATTTAGACTCAGCAGGAACGGCCAACAAGGCACCCAAATATTCATACTAACGGCCCACAATCGCAATGCCGGAACAGACTCCGTCTCGTTTTCGTGACCCTCACCGATAGCAGCGCACTAAGCGGCAGTAAGCAACACTCTCAATACGACACCGGATGAGTGAGGATACTAACGTTTATACTGCTCTGCAGCACTGTTTTTGCAACAGAGCGTCTATTTAGTGCAGTGGTTTCTGGGACTATTGCCCCCTGAGAGCAATTACATATCTGCTAGTACCCTTCAGCATTAGCAACTAACCAAATTTTAGAATGAAACAAAATTTTCTTTGAACAGTTTTATTTTTAAAATTATAAAAAGCAATATTTAGATTTCGTACGTGTTCCATTAAACCACAAACTATTGAGTCAATTAGATAACTGGTAAAACATTTTTAATAGAATGGTGGAGCAGCTGCCAGAGTGTCACGATTGCTACCTAAAGACCTTCTCAGAGAAGAAAGCTAACTACTCGCATTGAGGGTAGTCACTTGTTACAAGGCATGGTTTCTCTGCACCAGTCCTCTCCCTAGCAGCACATGGCTTCACCCGCATACTGCACCCCCATTTCAAATCATCTATACATAGTTTGTAAATTACTTCACTGCTGGACTCTTTTACTTCGGAAATGAAAGCTATTAGTGGAATTCAGGCTGACAGTGTTTAGTAATAATAATAATAATAATAATAATAACAATAATAATAATAGGAGTAGAGTGTAGGCCTTACAGCAATATAATGGCCATATCCGTAGTTATTGTTGCGTTTTCAATTAGATCATTTAGCTGCTGCCAAGTGAATAATGAATCCTGTTATAGTTTATTGCGAAACTATCTACAACTCGGATGTTTTTCATGCGATATTTAAGCATATTTTAATTATATATCTCAATTCTACTCTCATAGATGAGAGGTATGAGACACAAAGTATGTGTGTAGTGGATGGACTAGCTGAGGACAATGACATTGATAAATTCCTTTCAGAAGGTGTAGACTTCACCATATTGAGCCAAGGGCCAATGTTAGTACGTGAGAAACTATGTAATTAGTATTACAATCTTTTTAAATAGTGTGGCAGTACTAGTTTGCAACATGCCACGAAGTGACAATATATATATATATATATATATATATATATATATATATATATATATATATATATATATATATATATATAAAACTCCATGAACCATGGACCTTGCCGTTGGTGGGGAGTCTTGCGTGCCTCAGCGATACAGATGGCCGTACCGTAGGTACAACCACAACGGAGGGGTATCTGCTGAGAGGCCAGACAAACGTCTGGTTCCTGAAGAGGGGCAGCAGCATTTTCAGTAGCTGCAAGGGCAACAGTCTGGATGATTGACTGATCTGGCCTTGTAACAATAACCAAAACGGCCTTGCTGTTCTGGTACTGCGAAACGCTGAAAGCAAGGAGAAACTACAGCCGAAATTTTTCCCGAGGGCATGCAGCTTTACTTTATGAGTAAATGATGATGGCGTCCTCTTGGGTAAAATATTCCGGAGGTAAAATAGTCCCCCATTCGGATCTCCGGGTGGGGACTACTCAAGAGGAGAAAGAAAACTGGTGTTCTACGGATCGGAGCGTGGAATGTCAGATCCCTTAATCGAGCAGGTAAGTTAGAAAATTTAAAAAGAAAAATGGATAGATTAAAGTTAGATATAGTGGGAATTAGTGAAGTTCGGTGGCAGGAGGAACAAGACTTCTGGTCAGGTGACTACAGGGTTATAAACACAAAGTCAAATAGGGGTAATGCAGGAGTAGGTTTAATAATGAATAGGAAAATAGGAATGCGGGTAAGCTACTTCAAACAGCATAGTGAACGCATTATTGTGGCCAAGATAGATACGAAGCTCACACCTACTACAGTAGTACAAGTTTATATGACAACTAGCTCTGCAGATGACGAAGAAATTGAAGAAATGTATGATGAAATAAAAGAAATTATTCAGATAGTGAAGGGAGACGAAAATTTAATAGTCATGGGTGACTGGAATTCGAGTGTAGGAAAGGGGAGAGAAGGAAACTTAGTAGGTGAATATGGATTGGGGCTAAGAAATGAAAGAGGAAGCCGCCTGGTAGAATTTTGCACAAAGCACAACTTAATCATAGCCAACACTTGGTTTAAGAATCATGATAGAAAGTTGTATACATGGAAGAAACCTGGAGATACTAAAAGGTATCAGATAGATTATATAATGGTAAGACAGAGATTTAGGAACCAGGTTTTAAATTGTAAGACACTCTGACCACAATCTATTGGTTATGAACTGTAGATTAAAACTGAAGCAATTGCAAAAAGGTTGGAATTTAAGGAGATGGGCCCTGGATAAATTGACTAAACCAGAGGTTGTACAGAGTTTCAGGGAGAGTATAAGGGAACAATTGACAGGAATGGGGGAAAGAAATACAGTAGAAGAAGAATGGGTAGCTCTGAGGGGTGAAGAAGTGAAGGCAGCAGAGGATCAAGTAGGTAAACAGACGAGGGCTAGTAGAAATCCTTCGGTAACAGAAGAAATATTGAATTTAACTGATGAAAGAAGAAAATATAAAAACGCAGTAAATGAAGCGGGCAAAAGGGAATATAAACGTCTCAAAAATGAGATCGACAGGAAGAGCAAAATGGCTAAGCAGGGATGGTTAGAGGACAAATGTAAGGATGTAGAGGCTTATCTCACTAGGGGTAGCATAGATACTGCCTACAGGAAAATTAAAGAGACCTTTGGAGAAAAGAGAGCCACTTGTATGAATATCAAGAGCTCAGATGGAAACTCAGTTCTAAGCAAAGAAGGGAAAGCAGAAAGGTGGAAGGAGTATATAGAGGGTCTATACAAGGGCGATGTACTTGAGGACAATATTATGGAAACGGAAGAGGATGTAGATGAAGATGAAATGGGAGATACGATACTGCGTGAAGAGTTTGACAGAGCACTGAATGACCTGAGTCGAAAGAAGGCCCCGGGAGTAGACAACATTCCATTGGAACTACTGACGGCCTTGGGAGAGCCGGTCCTGACAAAACTCTACCATCTGGTGAGCAAGATGTATGAGACAGGCGAGATACCCTCAGATTTCAAGAAGAATATAATAATTCTAATTCCAAAGAAAGCAGCTGTTGACAGATGTGAAAATTACCGAACTTTCAGTTTAATAAGTCACAGCTGCAAAATACTAACGCGAATTCTTTACAGACGAATGGAAAAACTGGTAGAAGCCGACCTCGGCGAAGATCAGTTTGGATTCCGCAGAAATGTTGGAACACGTGAGGCAATACCGACCCTACGACTTACCTTAGAAAATAGATTAAGGAAAGACGAATCTACATTTCTTGCATTTGTGGACTTAGAGAAAGCTGATACAGGTAAGACTTCACCACAGGATCCCCCAGTCAAGACAAATACCAGTGAGAAGTCACACTCAGGACGAGTGTCCCAAGAGCAACCCACTCATAACAAGAGTCCCGATCAGAATGTGTTCGTCAGACTGGAGCCTGAATCTGAAGACACACATTTCTGCACCCGTCAAACCTCAGTAAACTCGTCAAAAGCAGTCACACAACTGCTCCCACGAGCGTTCCTTGCCAATCACAAGACTCGGCGCCCTCCATGTTTCACCTCTTACTCATCTGCTCTACCCACAGGCCAATCCCAATCAAAGTTAATAATATTCTTTTCTTTTCTGGAGAAGCAGCCAATCCCTGACTTGTAAATTCCGTTGCAAGGAGGAGAAGACGTTCGCTACTGACTTGTTTTCCCACAGACACTTTGGGAAATATGTTCTGAGTTTCCATTTAGGCCCAAAGTGAACAAGGCATTTATCACTAAGATCATTATGCAGATGGGCTGAACGTTACAGCCCTCAGCAAAACTTAGCGCTGTTATGTTCCAACATAGACCATTTCGGAGCAGCGATAAATGTTGTGTTCCATTCTAAATTTCTTCTGAAAGCTTGAGGCTTCCCAGAAAACTTGACAGGCAGTGCGACGACACCACCTGAGGGCTCCCTCAATAGCGTCCAGTCCAAGTTGAACATGGAAACTAGTGAACTTTTGCACCTCCATCCCTATACATAGTGGGCATTTTTGACACTGTTGAAACGCCTTGGCGAGGCCCTTAACAGGTAGATCCAGGCAGGCAATTGTTTGCCCTCTTTGGCCGAAAGCACTGTCTGCCCACTGGTGCGAGAAATTCTTGAGACCAGCGTTCTGCCGCCAGTAAATGCTTCGAGGTGTTCCTTTCCCCAATAGCTGTACGTTGCTCCCAAGTCCCAAATGTTCCCTGTACGATTAACTGATAGATAACCAAACTCTCTGCTTTTTCACAACTCGAGAAAATACTATTCGAAAGAGAGGCACCATAAAGGTTTTACATGCATTGACAATGTACATGCTCCCAACAATGCCTCCAATTGTTGATACCTTCCTGTTGTCTCACAAAAATGCGGTGTACACCACTCCCAAATATTTCATTACAGTGGCCACATCAATGAGTCCATCCAGTTCCGCAATTAAATTGTGACCGATGTTCATGAGCCCCCATTTTCGCCTGTTCATCTGGGCATCAGCCACTTTTCCACAACACTCAGTCATAGCTAGTGCCATGGCAATCTCTTTCGTCCCACATCAACTGCGTACGCCTATTCACATATTTATATCCTCGCACGTTGACACAATATAGCGTTTTGTGAAGTGCATCAACAGTGGCACAGTAACTTGTGCAGACAGGTGCGTGGAGAGGGTACACCCTTGTCTGACAAAGCACTGAATCCGTACTGGTCTTGTCAAAAGGCCGTTCAGTAAGACCATTCATTGTGATCCGTGCCGTATTACTGTTGTGGTATATTTATTGCTCCCATCGTTGCACGCAAACAGCAATGGCCGACAGCGTCGAAGACTTTCTGTAGGTCGACCGCAAGCATCAAGCCATGTATTCTGCAGGCGGTGACACAATGCCCTGTGAATAGCGCTGTTATCACCGACTCATGTCTAATCTTCTCCAGTCAACGTTGTAAGTACTCGCGAAAATTTTAATGCGCAAACAGCTTCATCTCTGCCTTACTTGACAACAGCTGCTCGTCTTCTTTCCGAAGTGGTGTGCCAAGTTTCCTCATGGAGGAAGGGTGTGTCATGCGTGACTCTTTAGCTCTGTAGTCACGCTATGCTCAAACGACTGTACCATCCATCTTTTGGCGCATGAGTTGCAACAGTTTGGCTCTGACGTGCTTAATTTTGCACAAGAAGAACCGGTTGCTGTTCTGCACTGTGAAACAGAACATAGAGGACACTAAGTGAAATTCCACTATGTCATTGCACCATCGGTTTCTATTTCGGCTCTTGTGATTTCTTTTCCATCGGTGTATATCGCCTTCCACGGAAAAAGAAGGATGATCCTATCGATTTCTAATGTGGAAGTATATTAGCTACTGTTTTCAAAGCGCCAGAATATATTGGTCAAGACCAAATCACTGATCACTTGCGCATATTCATTCAATATGACCAAATAAGTCCGGCTTTCATATGTACCACAGCACAGACCCAGGACTAGTTGAGGTAACTGATGATATGAGGTATGCTGTTGACGACCGTATTGCAACAACTCTGACACAACCAGACGCTAGCAAAGCTTTTAATACTTATAACGCATACTGCTCAGGAAAATGTCAAAACAAAATTTCGCAGGTAATGCGCTGAATTGGTTTGAAAACTATTTGAAAAAACAGATAGTAAAATGTTGTCTGTGTGAATAAAAAGTCATCGTGGAAACATGTTCACTGATTACAGCCAAAGGGGTCAGTCTCTCTCCCACATTCGTTCTCCTTGTACGTCAGTGACATTTCTTCATTTCCATTGTTCTGTAAATATCGTTTCAATACCGATACGCAGTTTTACCTAAGTGACAGACTTGAAGATATAAATACGAATATTATGGTCGTTAAGGTGATTCGTGATCTGTCTTCAGTGGTAATATGGAGGTAAATCTGATCCTTGAACTGTATGCAAAGAGGTTACAAGTAATCATAGTAACTCGCCAGAAACTAATAATTTCGGAACTTCGTGAACGCTTGGCCCCTATCCGGCTTGAAAATATTCCGATATCACGTCAGAAACAAGTGAAGAACTTGGTGTAACGTTGAAAGATCATCTCCACTGGGTAGAGAATACTGTCACAATGTGGCAGGGCACCTACAATTGAGTCCCTGATTACAAATAGTTTCGGAACGTTTTCCGCAGGATGTGAACGTAAACTTAAGCAAGCACTCATTCTGCCGAACCTCCTGTATTGAGACGTAATTCAACGTGGCACGAGTGGTGAAAACACATGACTGTCAGACATAACCATGAATGCGTATGTGCGTTACATCTGCAGGATTCACCAGTACGGCCTGTAGGTGCTTCACTTGCTCAGTTAGGATCGTTGTGGCCAAACAAGTTACGGGTCTACCGCACGCATTGTCTACTTTACAGGTTCCGTAGTGTGCAGACTAACCACTACCTTCCATTAGAGAATAAACACGCCATCGCAATCGAAACACAAGATCCATTTATCTGGTATCCTAGCTCTGCCATCTCCGCTTCTGGAAGGCGCTTCGCTGCATAATGCGAAAAATTCAAAATCTGCCTGATTTCAAGGGAAGTCTGCGCACTAACTCTTGTCATCCCCAGAATTAAAGTATAAGCCCAATTTCCCGTCTGTCAAAAAGCATAGCCAATGCTCCTGTCTTCTGCCAGTCATGACCCTATCTCATTGCTTTTCTCTATGAGTCACGCTATCCTCTTCCTTCATATTCTTTCAGTGTGTGTTATTACTTTCTCCTTTCCCTCCCTTCTGTATTCCTTTCACTCATGCGTACAGCTGCTAGCACTGACAATTAAAAACCCACATCCCATAATTTCTATTATGCTATTTATCATGTGCGAATATAAAGTTTGTATATGTGTCTTTTTTACGTGCACTATTATAGTTTTCAATTTCTAAAAGCAGTAATACATGATTATTGACATATATGTTGAGTAAAGTTAGCGAAACGCCTGGTTAGATGTGAGATAGAGCCTAATATCCCCCCCCTCCCGTATCCAAGGTTAAATAAATGGATGAATAAATAAATTAATATTTTTAAATATAATTCATTCTCTTCAAGGCATATAACCCTTCTGGTTAGACAACCGTACCATACGGTTTTAATTTGGCTCCAATATTATCTGATATTTCTTATAGACGCTTTCCATCATTTCATAAGATAGATGAAATTTGCAGATCTTAAGAATAATCGCTTCTTGCTCCAAGCTTTCCTGCTCAATTATCCCGACCAGGTATTTAAATTTATACGACATTAATCTTCCCTCTTATTAAAATCATCTATCACTGAGATTTGTAATGTATTTTGTCTTCTCAAAGGAGACCTGTAATCTTACTTTCTCAGCTATCTCTGTTAGTTGATGAATCTTCGTGATTGGTGAGTTAATGTTGTTGAAAAAAATGGCTCAGTTTGGGTTCTTCTCTGAATAAATATTATTCCCACGCTTATAGCTTACTGTCTTCCTTCATTCTCGAATGACCTTTTCCAACATACAGATAAAAAAGCGTGGAGAAACATCATCGAGTTGTTTGATACCAGTATCAGTTTTGGAAGCGGTCCGAGATATTGTCAGCGAAATTCATTTTTGACCCTGTATCGATCAGAGCCTGTTGAATCATCCACTCCAAATGCTTCCATAACATTCAACAGTGACTCACTGTCAACTGAGCCGTGCACGTTTTTTTATCAATGCATACGACCCCACAGTAGTACCTAACAGACATTTTATGCCTGATAATGTTTGTGAAGTTTAAAATCTGCTCTAGGCAAGAACGTCCTTTCCTGATATTAGCCAGTTACTCATTAGTTTGTTTATTAAGAAAATCTACAATTCAGTTCTGTAGTGTTGACGAGAGCATCTCCCGTAGAACAGATACTAATGTAATATGCCTTCAACGGCTGATCACCTTTAGAGCCACCATTTTATGGAGTTGGCGGACTAGGACCGACAGCCAAACAGAGGATACCCGACCAGATCTCTGTATCTCCTCAAAGAGTTCAGCTGGTATCTTCAGAATATCTTCATTCGCCAGCTTCAGGAACTTTGCAACAATTGATTCCCTTCTAGCTGCTATATTATTCCTTAGGCCATCCATGCCCTGTTTAATGTCTGTCTTAGATATGTGGATGCTCGTTTGTCGCTATTCGAGTGGCTTGTCGTATGGGTAATCTCCCTTTTGGTTCATTCCAATTACGCAGTTTTCTTAAACACGCTGCCAAGATATTAGAGTATTAGCTTATTAGACTTATTTGTTCATGCCCAGCATTCCATTTTTTTCTCTGAAGCACATGACTGGGGGTTGATACACTTTCAGCTTAGACTTGAAAATATGGTTGAAATCCCTGAAATTGTTCTTTAGAATATCCTGAACAATATATTCCATCTGATGTTTGGAAAATAATTGCGTTACATGTCGAATCACAGGGGCTGCGTGCTTCCGACTTTTACTAAAGGAGTTAAAATCTTCATGTTCCTTCGACGAGTTTCATTTTCTCAACGAATGTGTTCAATGTACGTAATTTTAGTTCCAGGTCTAGTTGCACCATCTACGTTTCCATTTGCGACCTTTTAAGATTGAAACTGTAGTGGACTGACAAGACAGCCAGTCCACAGTGACGGGTAACCGAAAGGCACGCGTTTACACACGCCGGCAGGCGTTAGGTATGAAACAGGATACGTAATGAATGCTATAAAGAGAAGTACGTAGCTGCTGGAATACTTAACTTTAATCCATCATTTGTATACAGCATTCTGGATGATACAAATGAGACTCTCTCTAGAAATGGTTAATGGTGCCTTGCTAGGTCGTAGCCATGGACTTAGCTGAAGGCTATTCTAACTATCTCTCGGCAAATGAGAGAAAGGCTTCGTCAGTGTAGTCGCTAGCAAAGTAGTCCGTACAACTGGGGCGAGTGCTAGTAAGTCTCTCAAGACCTGCCGTGTGGTGGCGCTCGGTCTGCAATTACTGACAGTGGCGACACGCGGGTCCGACATGTACTAATGGACCGCGGCCGATTTAAAGCTACCACCTAGCAAGTGTGGTGTCTGGCGGTGAAACCACAGAAACAGTAGCTGCTTCTTGTATTGTCTATTGTATTGTACTGTCTGTCCACTTCTTAGACTGAAATGTTAGTTGCTGATGGCACTCACCCAATACTTTAATTTTGCCACATCATTTCTGCCATTGTTCTTTCCAGTTGTTGGTATTTTTATCCTGGAGAGGTAATTATCAAAATTGTACTTGGTACCTCTCTGGAATTTAATATTGTTGATTTCCTTCATCGCATTCCTAGAATGGGGCATGAGGACGATTTTCCATCGTTCGAGTTTCCAAGTGGACGCCGTGTCTCCTCCTTACTTAGTTAGCGTTTGATATCAAACTAAACGTTCGACATAGTTTGACAAAACCAAATTCAAAATGTGTTGCTCCTTCCGTGTGTAGGATGTTTTCCTGTACCGGTTCATAATTTGCTTCTATTCCACGTCAGCTTACAGTTGTCGACAAAAATCTTAATATTCTTCGTAGTTATTTTCGCCTTCTCCTTCTCTAGGAGGTCCCAAAATTGTTCTTTTTTCTCTGGACAATGGGTGTTGTTCTCACAGGTGAGGTGGCCGCATGTACATTGAACAGGCTGCAGTCGCCTTCCGCAACAAAAAGTGAGTATTGACAGTTATTTGATCCGCTAGAAAAATTCACTACTGCGTTGATAAACGTCTTATTTACAGAGAAATCTGATCCAAACATTGATATGTTCTTGCTTATATTCACGGCTTCCTTTTTATCATAGATCTTATAGTGTACATTGTCAATAACGCTTTCGTCCTGATAATGTGTACCTTGAAAATCAGGATTGTGATGTTTTGGTAGTCCAACAAATTGTAAATCCCTCGCGTTTACCAAATTTTCCCAAATATTTCATTTTTATCGTACCGATATAGTAATTTTGTTTCGTTTTCAACTTAATATTTCTCGATGCGGAGCATGCAAGTCCCTCTGACTTCTCTAAGAATGTAGCTGCACGCCTAAAGGATCCAAAGATACGCTTGCACACCTAACAGTGATGGGTTTCTGCCTACAGTTGCCACCGGGATTAGTGGTTTCTTTTTGACGACTTTCCATGATGTCTGATTGTTAGAGAAATGTGGGTAGTATTTGTTCCTTCCCGTTAGTAGATTCAACGTATTATGCCATGAAGCTTGAAGTTCGTTTGCTTTACACACCCTTGGTACGAATGTTCCTCTTCTGCTTTAAAAACCGTTGACTTTTTCCATCTATAATCATGGAAAAGTATGCTTTCAAATTGCTACCAGACGGGGCAACTGAACCAATATCTTCCTTCTTCTTCTTTTTTTTTTTTTTTTGTCACAGGCAGAGCCTGGTTTCGTAGTGTTGGCCCAGATTGTGGTATTGACTGTTTGTATTATTAGATGGTAATTTGTTTATTATTAGTAAGATCTACAGTTTATTCTGATTTAGCTAACTTATCTCGACATATGTACTGTTGTTCTTTAGTGATATTTAAGGCGTTGAAAGTTATAAGTATTTTATTTCTCTGATTATCTGGCTATTTCAGTCAGTGACAAGTTGCACTTTAATGCTACCAGAGGCATCTTTTTTTATCTTAGTTTTACATTATAATCATGTTGTACATTGAACATTTTGGAGAATTTAATTGAGTTTTCATTAAAGTTGGCCATGATAATATTTTATCACTTTGTTAACTCATTACTTGCTGTTGTGGTAGTCTCCCCACTAATGTGTTGTGTGAGTTTTTCAGCCCAATGTTTTCTTTACTGTGATGAATAATTTTAACTGTCGCCAAGAGAGGAGGACTCTACAATGTGTGTCTGCATGCACACTACGAAGGCAGGATCCAGTTTATGGTGTCTGGGGAGGGTGAATTTGTGCAGACTGGGGATGGTGGGCTGTTCTTCCCATAATCAATCTAAAGGGGTTGTAGTTGGGGCTACCGTACTAAACTAATGGCAGATGGCTTTCCTGTGACAGCAGATCTTTTACAAGATATTCTCAGAACTCTTGGACGGGAGTACTATATTACTAAAGACTACTATTAGTTGAGGGCAGGACATAGTCAAGAATATGCTTACACTCTTTTGCTGTGGTTAACTGCCTGAGAGCTTAAACATTTTTATAAAATTTCTAGGAGCTCGCTAAGTCGAGGAACTGTCTAAAAACCTTCCATAGTATTGGAAGTCCTGATGTGGAGAGGTAAGTCTGCGAGTTTCGTGTAGATGACATTGGTTGGTTACTGATCCGTCGCGATCAGTGGAGTTACTTTAATGAGACAGAATACCTGTTAGAATTATTTTTTATAATCAATGTCCGGGCTCGTTGCTGTATGACGAAAATTTTTATTTTCCCCTTCGGCTATGCATTTATTTCGGCTTAGCTGCCATTAACGAGTGACCGGTTCTGCAATTTGGGTGATGTTACTCTCATTATACATTTTTTGTTATAGTAGGACAGTTTAGTCAAAACAGATCTGTAGAGATGGGGAGGGAAACAGAATTTAATATCACACAGCAGCGAGTTTAGACATCCCTCACAAATATGTCACATGCTGACTTATACTACTCCATTATTGTGGAGTATGAAATTGAGGCAACCAGTCTGACACACATGCACATGCACAATCAAATTTATCCCAAAATTACATAAAGATTGTAACTTGCTTTGTTTTGTACTATTTTAGTGGGGATTCAAAAATATGAAACACCGAGCAGCACATTTATCAAAAATATACCGTAAATCAGCGTTCCTGTACGTGCTCAGATCGGAAGAATCCTCAAATTAATTGCTTCTCACATCTAATTGCTGTCAGGTGTCACAAGGTGGACAGAAAACAAGCGGAAAACGAATACTGATGACTCTGCATTTTACAAGCCTCAGGGTGTGTGAGGTGAGCAGACGTGCATTTTTGTCCAATCGACAAAATATAACATGCTTGGAGATTGCGAAAATATTGACTCGCTGCCAAACAAGGGAACTAACCCAGATGTAAATAAATGGTGTTGATGATATTTGGTGGGTACGTAAACTGGTCCAAATAATGCAATACACGTTGTAATTTGGTGCATGGCGGAGAAAAAACGTGTGTGTCCACATAGAACTGTATTAACTTTCCTCTGGTATAAACTGAATTTTTCTACAAACTATCGTACCACTATCAATACATTTGGAGAAATTAAAACTTCCGTTACAACGTCAATTAGAGACATTCTCTATCCATATCCATCCATATGTAATAAAGCTGCATCCTGAAACGCCATTTTTATGAAATATGTTACACAAAAGTGCTGTAGGAGTATTTTCGACATATGTAATTCAAATACGTACATCTTCATTATGCTTCTATTTCTTTGCCTTATTTAGCTTCGCTTTATGTTTGCAGATGGTATTTTACTTTTAAAATTAATGTTTTTTTTTGTCTTTGTCTACCAATTCACACATGTGTAACATATCAATTGAAAATAATTGGTAACTCTCCCTGATAATGCGAAATCATTACAGTTATGATAACCTGCAAGGAAAAGCTTGACACATTTTTTCTTCTGTCAGATATCTTTTGATGTGATCAGGCGTTAGTTTATCAAATTTCAGTGTGGTGACGAAAACATTTGGGGCTTTATACAATCTTCGCAGCGAACTCTCCATTAGTTTCTTTTAAAGGAATGGGAACAGGATAATCCATTAGCAGGCCGCATACGCTCTGAGGTGAATCGTAAAACTCTGAGTAACTGAAGGTAATGATAGCAAAATGAATGATTTTTTAACCCTTTGGATGGCAGTAGATCCCTAAAATTGTAAAAAGAAACTTTCAAGATAATCTTTGTCGCTTATATAGTTTCTAGATATAATCTCTGTTATTCTCCATGACAGAATTGCGCGTATCTGTTTAAAATTGAATAGTGCTTTGGGACTTGCCTTGAAATACTTTACTTTTCTGCTCAATTGCAACGCCCACGTTTTAAGATCAATGTCATGACGATCAGTTGATTATCGATAACCTAATATTTTTTTATAAGTGCTGCATTATAGTACCTTCATCTTACCTCAGAGGCATTGAATAACACACTTTTCCCAGCGAGAAAGCTGTGCCACTCTACTAACTTGAGATATTTGCGCTTCAAGTATGAGGGGGACTCGGTGTGTTTGACAACTTTCGGTTTTCTTACTGAAACACTTTCGCCTACTGAGCAGTTACATCACATACCATACGATTTCAACGGTTACCATTAAAAACCCTTAGAGTAACAAACTAACGCTAATGGGCTTAAGTCCTAAAACAGCGTGAGTAATGTCTAATTTTCCAGGTATACAAAATAAATTCCTCCGATCCTCATGTCACTTGCAACGTATAACTTCTCTCTCCTAACGTTTGTAGCGAGGTCGAATTCCACAGTTCTCGTGACCTGGTATTTTTTTTAATTTATTTTTTTACTTTCCGGCTGGTTACCCTTCATGTGGCTGCAGCCATAAGTTAAACGTAATGGAGGAAAGTGATGTTCGCCAAATGTCTGCGAATGTTGCAAGCGCTGATCTGTATGACTTCGTTATGCAGCTGTTTGTGAATGGTATATTTTTATGAGGTGAAGATTGGAGATCAACCCAGCATTCGCATAAACGAGGGTGAAAAACCTCATAAAAGCCATACTTAGCCTGGCTGGTGGACCAGACCAGTAGTCGTGAGTCCAATATTTGCACTACATTCGTGTCTGGTCAACCTCCCTGTCTCGCCAGCTAGCTCACAGCACGTTAGTCTATACGAGCATGTCTGTAACTCTGCTAATGCTGATTTCTCATTACACTCACGTATGAGTAGTGCCAGACCACTATTTCATTCCAATATTCTTATTGAGTTTCTGTTGTTACAGTTTGCTATGATTTCTTAGATCAATGATATAAAAAAAATTTATTCAATGCCTGCCACTATTCTTCTTCAGATGCAAACTACGCCAAAATACTATTTTAATTTGCTTTACGGTATCACTTAATTTGACGCTTGAATCGTCAACAAATCTGTGTGAAAAAGACCCTCAACATTTTTAAATTTGGCATAGATTAAAGGAAATACTAAAGAAAGGAAAATCAATGATAGAATAATATTGGAAAGACTCAAAGCATCTAGATCGTTAATATGTTCATCCTCTGCTGATGCAAAATGTTTGAGATTCACAAGGAAGTAATGTTTCTACGGATTTGTTTTTACAATTTGCAGTCACTAATTCACATCCTTCTCTTTCTTGTGTTCCAGTACCAATAACTCAGCTGCGATAATTACATTCCAAGATTTTTCTTGCTTGCTATTACGTATGATATTAAAACATTATCTTTGAATTGGTACACTTCATGAGAGGAAATATCTCGCATGCTAATATGTTTGTTTATGTTATTTTGTAGTATGCATTATTAATCAAGCGCAACACTACAACTACATCTGTGGAATTCAAAGTCGGGCTGGCAAGCAACGGATGATCCAGGCTTTAACTAAAAAGGATTTCACTAAAGTTTTGTCCTTCAAGCCAGGTAACTATATTAGATTTTCCTATCTCACTTTGGCTCCACAACAATTTAACTAATAACAATCTCCAGTCTTCAGAACACCTGATACATTGTTTAAATGTGAAGACCTGTTAGGACAGTTATTTGTATTTTGGGGCGTTAGTGGGGAGGGTTAATAAGTGCTGTTTTGGTTTTGGTTGTTTCCTATTACAGGGACATCCTGCGGTAGGCACATGGCTGACATTTAATAACTGATATCAGTAAGCGCAACTAGACAACAGATGGAACAGGATCTGTATACAAACTTATTTAGAATCGTATAGTTTCTGATCAAATATTCTGATTCGGGAAATTAAGAGTGTAAACACACATCAAAATTTCAATTGTACATCTGATTGAGACACAACGATTTAGTCTTTGATACATAACCACATTACTGGGCCTAGTATATATGAATTATTATTTATGTTATTCTTCTGCTCACCACTGCTTGCATAGCTAAAGCTTTCGCAATACGTTACCTCTGCCACTTGTGAGTTGTCGGCTTCTTCGTGCAGCTCCTCCGTCCATCTGCAGCGGTCCTGGGCGCTTCCGAAATGCTTCAGCACCCAGACAGACACCATCTCCTGGTTCTCCTTCCAGTAGGTTTCCTGCAACTGGAAAACACAGTTAGATTAATTCAGTATTACTTTCCCCGTCAATGAAACACATACCTATCAAAACAAAGAGTTGTCAGTATTTGTATTCCAAAAGGAAATCCCATTTTCCGATCTTCTGTTATTCATCTCGTCTACACTTCCGTCCTGCAACAGATGAAGACACTCCAGTCAGTATAGGATTGACGAAATGCTAGGTCCGTTTAAATAGAAACGTCTCTCTATACTGAGCGTTAGATCATTGTTGTAAATGGTGGCGTGGACGAAGAACGCACAGAGAATGCGAGCTACACGGGGTTGGTCCGTGACGATCTTACAAACTTTCAGGGGTGATGGAGAGGGATAAATATATGAATGCAACGCATGGGACCCTCCTCCAGAAACGACCGAAAATTGTTTTGATAGCTCTGACAGTGGATCACTTCTACTGCATATTCTTTGCTTTTCGTGTTTTGGGATTAGGTAGTGTGAACCAAAACAACAAAAATATCCAGCAAACAAGGGATCTAAAACGCATACCTAATGAGCTATGAGTTGTTGTTCAGTAGAAGACATGTATTCCACAGTAGCAAAAGTTAGCAACTGCTCATAGTTCTTCAGGTATGCACGTTAGAGTCCATATTTAATGAACCATTTTGCTTTTTTCGATCCATTCTAAATCCTCCCCAAGTGCGAACAACGAAGGGCCTAGAGCACAAGGGCGACTGCCAGACACACCGGAGCAATTTTCGCTTATAACTTTCAATTAAATCGTTTCCTGACCATGGACGCTTTCGTTACGTTGACACTTTTACCTTTTTCTATCAATCCTGAGACTTTGTAGTATCGTCGTGGAATCACACTGTAGACTGTTATTATCCTCCAATTAAAACGTTACCGATAAGTACAGTTTGTATACTGCTTGGCAACAATATTATGGACTTTGTTTGTGATTCAACAATTCATAAAGTCGCATCTATGCTTCCAACTGCTAATATATGAAGTATGTATGTGTAACTAATCGAAATGGTCAGTACTCACACACCCTTTCACCAACGTATCAACAATGTGTATATCAACACGTCAGGTAAGGTGAGAAAGGCATGACACTTGAGAAATTTTATGTTGATTACGTCTCACTCATAATCGTTTGACGACTGTTCTGTATGTATCAACCTGCGATATATAGGAATAAATACAGGAATTTTTCACATTGTATCCTAGTATGTAACATCCCAGTCCGTCATTATCTGTAGGAAATCCCAACGTCTAACGCAAGATCTTGTGTTCTAAAAATGTAGCATTTCTGATTAACATATGATAACATATCAATTTGGATGTAACCAGCCAACAGCTAACACAGGTACAATTTGACCTATGCAATACGCAGAGGATTTAATGTAGCCAGGGGTTTCTTGATTTCGGATAATGGAGAAGTGACTGCAACAGTTTACAACCTAGACAAATCTCCGAAAACAGTGGACAGAACCAGGAAATTGTAATCATTTTAATTTTGATTAGATAGGAACATGCCCCAGCAGGAATTATCAAGGGCATATGCCGAAGCATGTGTAACAGGACAGATTCAGTGATTTTCCTGACGAGTGTTACAGCTGACCTTAATTTAAAGACATATACCAATCTGGAAATCTTCCCTAAATATTTCCAGATGGGGTATCATCTGATTACTATCAATTCAGCTTCCATTTGACGGACAAGACCTGGGCTGTAGATCCTACCTCAAACTATCCACACTACTATCTGTGGTAGCGAATGACAAGTATAAAAATATGATAATTTCCAATTTTCACTTTGTACCATTTGCTTATTCGCAGAGTATTAATTCTTTTACAGGTAGAGCCAAGGTTGCATCGTGACTCATAGATTACACTGCACACACAGACTGAGTTACTTTTTACTGCTAGTGTTATTTAAATTAAGCTTCGCTAGACTTCTGTTATAATGAGTACAATTAACCATATATTACAATTTTCCTTCAGGTCAGAAATGATGCCAAGTATTCTCTATCATTACTCAGTTAACTAATAATGTAATTAATGAAACGGCTATTGGACAAGTAGTAGCATCTTATATGTCTTTACGAAGATTTTGTAAGTTTTGTACATGTTTCTCTCAATACATACCAGGATTTTGACGACAGGGCTCTGTTGCTTAGCCTGACTGCCAGGTGTCAGCGTTTCTTCAGAATAAACTCTGAAATTAATTAAATATTTTTAATTTTATTTATTCATAAATTTAAAATCGTTTTTGGACAAATTATTCATACAAGAAATTACGAATGTAGCTGCCATGCAAAACTGTTAAGTAGTTATGTTTACTTTGATTAAAACACATTCATGTTTATCTCACGTGAATTATCAAAACTCGTTGATACTTGAGTTACTGTTATAATTTGGAATTTGGACATTCTTCATAGGCATTCTTTGAACTTGAGTGAGCAATTTCCATACAATCAGAATTCTGAAACATGAGAAGTGATACTAACGTCCCCACACACATTTTAAGAACATAAATTTGGATAAGCCCAATCACCCCTCCTCCACTCCGTCCAACCCTATTGGTCACCGTGTGGGGCAGTAATTACGGCACATTCACGAATTCGGCTGCGCTACATGGTAAGTTGCACGCTGAAGAATTCTGAACACTCGGCACAACAGGCCAGACTCACCTGCTGGTCCTCCTGGACCTGCGGCCTCATAGCAGCCTAATGCAGAGGCAGCAGCCACCGCAGCAGACCGCGGCTGATCTTGGCCTCCCCCACCTCCTCCTCTTCTTCGCCTCCATCTGCCTCAACCACATCGCGGTGCTGCTGTGGCGGCTGCTGTCGGGCTGTTCCACCTCCACCTTGCCTCTCTTGCACCTTACCTGCTGCCACGTTTGACACGACATACGTGAGCGTGGGTCTCGGGGACGGCTCAGACTGCACATCGTGGCGTTAGCAATGGCCTGTAAAATAAAAGTTCACAATCACTCTAAACAACATCTATCTGCAAAAGCTCACAGTCATTCACTGCTACAGACTAATAATGTGTCATAATTGCAGTATGTACATAGACAGCTATAATACTTAATATTACTGCTCTTGCACGTCAGAAAAAGTGAATACATCTTATAGTACTTACTGCTACCCAACGTTGTCGACACTGTTAGCGGACAAATAATAATGAAGATAGCACCTTCTGTAAACAGAAATATATTTGACATGATGAAAATAATTATGAAATAATCTACTGACCATCTCAGAGGACTGTGTGCTGCCCATTAGCAGTACAGTATTTAGTGGAAATATGACACACGATTGTATTTCTAAACCAGAGAGTTATTAAGATCTCCACAGCGTTTTCTTTAACTCTGCTACTACCACATAGATCTAGTTGAAAGATCCATCAGGAACGAGTGCACTCACTGACAGACGCAATCCATGTCCTAGCTACTCAACTAACAGGCTAATGAAGAGAACACGACCAGTAAAAAGTTCATACCCTAAAACGTGGCTTCCATGGCATCACTCCTAATACAAATGATCGGTAAAGTGATCTTAGCTGTAAGACTAGCAGAACTGAATATCCTTCCCATAGCAAATGTCACAGAATGCCCATATCACGTTACGTATAAAGCAGACTACAAAAAAGTGACAAAGACGCAGCGCTGCATTCATTTCGTGTTTATTATAGCAGACGCAGCTGGGATATGGAAACAAGTTGCTGATATATAACGTAAGCTCTGTAACAAAGTCACCTCATCAAAACCATTACACTACTTGAATCGTTGCTACTCGTATCCTCACAACACCAAAAGGTACTCACGGTATTTCAACAAGACCTCCACGTCCTGCTCCCGTACAGGCCGTAGAGGTGGAACGGCCCTACACTCTGCATCAGCACTCATCACCTGTAACAGAGATACACAATGCAATGAGTAATGGGTATTACGCTACATTACAAGTCATGGAATTTCATGAATAGCAGTAACTGTTTGTAAAACCCTCAGCACAACTTCTGATCGATATTCAATTCAGTAATTACGCCTACTGAGTGATATTAGGACAAAACGACTTGTAATGTTGATGATGTAAAAAAAAAAGTGAGAACACCAGCTTGCGTTGATGTACTAAGGAATTATTGTAGCTACAGTTCGTAAATCTTGACGATAGCTTCCGTGTACGGCATGTCGGTGTAATTGACCTATATTCGGCAGCAGTACTTAGGACCTGGAACAGAGACACAGATGGAATGAGTGTGGGGTATTATGCTGTATCCAATAGTAGTCAACGTATTGTAAAACTCACATCAAAATTTTTGTCAACGTTCAGTTCAGTAATTATTATAAAAATGTATTTCATCACGTTCCATCATTAATAAGAACAAGATAAAGCGTGGTTGCACCGATGTGCTAAGAGAAACTTTTATGATTATTCTGTAGATTACGTATAAAGCTCTTCGAATGAATGTTTATTAGTCATATATCTAGTTATGTCCCTACCTTCTATCAGTTTACTAAATAATATCACGGAAATTATTTTCTAAAGCGACGCTATATATTTTTATTTCTGTGCCAGCAGAGCTGCAAATTATGTATATGTGTCCAAGACGTATGAAAAAGCGCAACAGGACGACAAAACTACGCGAAGAGTCACGTGTAAATTGCGGTCGGGTATTTAAATACGGTTCGCAAAGCCAAACGTCTAGTAAGAGCCTTCTCTTTACTCGAATTATTGTACGAACCAGAAAACGAAAATCGAAGCTCACAATCACCCACAATCGGTTGTATGAATTAAATTCTTCTGCTCTTCTAACCGTGTCATTTTGTAACATTGCCATACAACGCAATTAAAGAAAGAGAATTTTTTTACTGAATGTGACCAGCAGATGGAGAGGCCGATACACAGGGGGAAACTCAGTCGCCGTGCTGGCCTTTCACTGTGTTACAAATTAAATGGCGAGAACACAAGTAATATGTAATTACGTGTCATACGCTGTCATTAGGAATAATCGACATTTCTTGTCACCTTAGTCGAACTTTCTTGCGTTTTGAGCTACAAAAGTATTTCAACATTGAAACGAAGTCAACGTTTCTAATCGAGATTTATTTAACAGCACCATTTTGTAAGGTGCTTGACATAGTTTGTAAGTTTCTAGCCCATGCTATCTGAAAAGAAATTTTTTTTCAATAAACAAAAATGGCATGGACAGTGTGTTGATAGGAAGGTATAAGATGAACATCAACAGAAGTTAAACGAAGATAATGGAATGTAGTCAAATTACATCAGGTGATGGTGACGAAATTAGATTAGGAAATGAGACACTTAAAGCAGTAGATGAGTTTTGCTATTTGGGGAGTAAAATAAAAGATGATTTTAGAAGTAGAGAGGATATAAAATGTAGACTGGCAATGGAAAGCAAAGTATTTCTGAAGCTGAGAAACTCGTTAACATCGAGTAAAAATTTAAGTGTCAGGAAGTCTGTTATGAAAGTATTTGCATGGAATGTAGCCATGTATGGAAGTGAAACGTGGACGATAAACCGTTTAGACAGGAAGAGAATACAAGCTTTTGAAATGTGATGCTACAGAAGAATGCTGAAGATTAGATCGGTGGATCACGTAACAAATGAGGAGGTACAGAATAGAGTTTGGGAGAAGAGAAATTTGTGGCACAGCTAGACCAGGAGGAGGGATCGTTTGGTAGGACAAATTCTGAGGCAGCAAGGGATCACCAATTTCATACTGGAAGGAAGCATGAGGAGTAAAAATCGTAGAGGAAGACCAAAACATGAATACACTAAACACACTCAGAAGAATGTAGGTTGCAGTAGTTGCTGGGAGATGAAGAGACTTGCACAGGATAGAGCAGCGTGGAGAGCTGCATCAAAACAGTCTTTGGACGGAAGACCACAGCAACTACAATAAACAAAAATTTTCACTACTTAGCTTAGTATTCCGTCAAACAATTTAATATTTGCCATACATCATACAGACAATTACCATCTGCTTCCAACAATTCGTTGTTTGCTGTCTAGCTGAATATAGAAGTTGCACGGTAGTAATGCATGCTGATGGAAATAAAATCACTTTTTACAAAAATATGTGGAAACTTTGTATCAAAACTGTGGCTGTTGTCAATATCAAGTCAACGTAAAGAATCGTATTATGTTGAAATTTATACTGAGAAAACGAGACACATAAGTTGAATGTCACTGCGCGCTTAAATATGAATCATTATTCGTGTCACGATAATACACTCAAACCCATCATTTGCTGGTAAGAAAAGAAGACAAAGACTCCTGTAAGGTTGCGGAACATGAGTACGATATAGTCGAGGCACAATAAATTATTAATGTTGGCTCGGAGGACCTTTAGAGTTACTGTCTTTTTAGTTCGATTAACTCAATAGTAAATACGAAATTTTTGGGTGCCGGTCAGGGAGAAGACGAACTCGCACTACCTCCCATACGCACTTTCAATCCAGACGCAAAACATCGAATTTGACCACAAGAAGAGAGGCTAGTGTAGCAAGCGCAATTTAGCATCATTGTATTGGTCTTGTAATAAATAATATCGCATTCTACAGCGGTGAATGTCGTTAACAACACGAACTGAGTTTTATTGTGTGCGAAATGGCGCGAACCTTTATAGTTCTGTAACTTCTAACACATGTAGCTCCTGCAGCTACGCACTTTATGTAACACTGCATGGGTCGTGTTCTTTACCTTTCCATACCGACGTAAGTGCACGTATTACTACTCCTGCTTCACCGCTGGAACAGCAGCCGGAACACTGCTGGTTCGCTAAGCCATTGTGATGTGAGCTGTTTCTGCAGCTACGAACTTAGCGGTCGTCAAATGTAATCAACTGATTTATGTTCGTGTTCGAAACTGCGTATAAATCCCGTACAATAATATTTCTGTTTTCAAAAGAAAGTCGTGTTGTAATGTTCGAGATTAGGAAAGTCAATGCGTCTTTATCAGAACGCAAACATTATGGCTTCATGATGGCTCTTTTCACAACTATTGGATAGCAGTTACAAGAGGTGTATTACTCAGATATGCTTCACACTCGACTGTTATCGAAAGTCAGGATTCTTCGTCGTAGGTGAAGTAGAACTGCAGCGATAAAACTTCGTAGGTTTGACAGGGACATTTTTTCATCCTTTTTGGTGTCAGTGACCCACTGGATCTTGTTGCTTTTTATCAAGCAATTGCATTTCGTATGGTTTCCTATTCCTGTTCCTGTTTGTATCTGTATTGTAGGGAAATTACGTGCGCACATTGCAAGTGTCTCGTTTGCGACAGTGTCACAGTGATACACTGCAGTGAGGATAAGTTTATTGACGATGAACAGGCTGACTTTCCTCTCGTGTCTGGGCTGACAGAGTGCGGAGGCAGACTGCCACGACTCCGTGCTGACTGTTCCCGCAGCCACAGAGAAACACATCACTGTACTCTAGCACAGTCCGAGGGTTTTTGCGCTACACCGTTATTTTTCGAATGCTTTGTTGATTGCTTATGACATGATTTTATACTATTGTAGGATCCTTTCAAAGAAATATACGTAAATGTGGTAAAAAGGTGAATAAATCATCATTATATTATTATTCTATAACGACGGGCTGGTGACCACGAAATCCTTATACTGAAATACTCATAAACTGCCTACGAGAGCTTCAAGAGTTCGGATTCGCCCTTTATTTTGGGTCTCATGTCTTGACTTCTTTACCTTGTACAGAGATAATTCAAATCACTGCTGACAGGAAAGTAAAATATATTCACACTGTCGCCTTAGACAGCATCACCTGTAATTTTGTGAGTTACCTTAGTTCATGTTGTTGAGTACAAGTCCTCGCTCCACAGGTTGATTCAAACCATAACTGTCGTTATTACTCACGCGAGAAATACACTAAAATTGGTACTATGTGATACGAAACTAATAGCCGGTAATGCGATAAACACGTTGACGTCAGTGTAAACGCAGTTTGTGATTTGTGGATCTACCTTACGTATTAGCTTACTACCCCCAAACTAGTTTCAGAGGTAACTCGAATCCTTCCATGTTTCGAATTTGTTAAATTGTTGCGCTTTCCTTAGCGACATTAACATTTCTTGAAGAGGGACATACAAGTTTAGGGGCTTGGGACTAAAGTCTCTGCTACAGTGGCAAATGGTTCAAATGGCTCTGAGCACTATGGGACTTAACTTCTGAGGTCATCAGTCCCCTAGAACCTAGAACTACTTAAGCTTAACTAACCTAATGACATCACGCACAGCCATGCCCGAGGCAGGATTCGAACCTGCGACCGTAGCGGTTGCGCGGTTCCAGACTGTAGCGCCTAGAACCGGTCGGCCACCTCGGCGGCTCTGCTACAGTGATTAGTGTTTCAGCGCTATATATATTTACGATTGAAACCGCTAAATAAATATATAAATTCAGTGACGCAGACGGTGTTTTCCATCATGATACAGCGGTTACGGTTATCCCACGACATTATGCTTTGTATTATGCATAATAATTGTCACGAAATCGAGCAACTACAAGTATCATTAGACACCCGGAATGCACGGAAAAAATTTCAAATTGTTATTGATTACGTCAAATTCGCGAATGAAGATGAAGTTGCAGTGAGGAAGACAGTGTCCTAGCCCAATCTGCAACAAATCTGCAACATATTTGTATAGATGTAAGGGAGATAAGAATGATGGGAAATCTTCTAGGCAAGAACAGAAAGCAGGAGAAGACGTACATACGTCAGATACTGGCCTTGCGAAGTTTAGAAAAAAATATTACCTCTATCTGAGGTAAAAGAGGATAGAGTAAAGATGGAAATGTGTTTCAACTGATCATATGCTATCGTGCCGATTATATCTAAATACGCGGTATTGCATATAATTACTCATTAATTTTCACATATATGAAACATCACAAGTAATACACAACTGTTATGAACACAAAATGAAATGCATCTTTTGTGATGATTTGTCGCTTGTTATAAGACAACTTTTTATAAAGAATTCTATTTTCATAGTCTACGTGATAGACGGTATAACTGTTAAGAAAGTTAATTCACGCAAAGTAGACAACGCCCAGTTCATGTAGAACAGATACTGACAGGAAACATGAAAATCCGAAAAAAAAGAGGCTGAACACTATTTTCTGTTATTTCTAGAAGGTGAATATGTTCGCCCCCTGGCTTAAGATTATATAACATAAATAATGGCATTCCGAACAAAATATCCAGTAAGACAAAAATCTTTTTCAGGTACCGTAACACATTTTTAGAACAAATGTCTCAAATCCGTTACTTACGTGACGATATTGAAAGTAAAATGTATAATCGAACTGTCTTACGGACAAGTAACAGAAAGTTTACCCCTAAATTCAAAAAGAAACCAGTATGAAATTTTATAAACTGATGGTGATTACTTCGTTAGACCTGCCAGGTTAGCCGAGGGCATCAATGCCTTGCTTCCTGGACTCGGGTAGGCACGCCAGCCCTGGAGCGAATGCCCTCCGGCAGGGTACCGTCGAGGGCATTTGTGCTGGCCAGCCTGGATGTGGTTTTAGGCGGTTTTCCACATCCCACTAGGTGGATAACGGGCTGGTCCCCACGTTACGCCTCAGATAAACTACTCACAGACATTTGAAAACGTTCGCACTATTTCATGGCTTACACTAGACACATACAGGTGGGGTACACAAATTCCCTCCTGGGGGGTATGGGGTGCGACAGTAAGGGTATCTTGCCACCCCCTGACATCAACATCGCCAAATATATTGTAACAAGGGGGTATGGGGTGCGACAGGAAGGGTATCTTGCCACCCCCTGACATCAACATCGCCAAATATATTGTAACAAGGCTGACACCGCGCTGAAATGGGACAAAGGCCCAAAGGAAATTAATGAAGATGGAAGATAGCGATTACTTTGTTACACTATATAAATGAAACTTTGGAGACCACAAAAAGAAAGAAGAGAGCCGTGACTGGAAATAAAAGAACAGAATTAAATATTTTCAACATGAAAGTCAAATGAATCGATAGAAATCGACAAAAAACCTCATGGGAATTTTAGATTCCACAGAAAATCATGAAATACAATTAGAATGAGAAAAGAGGTATTGGAGGACTTCAGAAAAGCCTGAAATGATTCTGTTTGTCAAGCTTGGAATGGCTAAGACCCTAATTCTTCAAAGGAAGGTGGTGATGTGATGTGTACCCATTGGTGTAAGGCATTTTTGTTTAGTCGTTATTGGGCAAAGGGGATGGTGAGATCGCATTCCTGACTATGGTTAAAAGTTAGGGTTAAATTTTTGGTCATGGGTACCCAACTCATTACGTTCAGACTTGATTGGAGGCCCATTTTTGGATGTACCATCTTCTTTACTACCTATAAAACTGAAGTTAAGAAACACTTTTCGTGTTTCATTTATTCCTAACTCATATTTGCTGCGAAAATTGTAATATTACTGATGATGTTAGGCAATTGATATTACAACCAGTGCCTGCTGACATAAACATGAACAACGATTACAAGTCAATCACATATGCAACGGTAGTTTGATGTGTGAGATGCACAAGAAAAGGTAAAGGTGCACCTACCCTGTCTACGGCCTTTTTATTGGAAGAGTGGGAAGTGAAGATGGCGAATAATTAATCGGATGTGAATAAAGAACAACACTGCTTCTTCGTAGCTTCCTGTGTTTCATAAACGAAGTTGATGGATATTTTCTTTCACTTGGAGCAATTTTTAGCCACAGTTAAAGTCGGAAAAAAAAGAAGACGTTGATTTTCAATTGCTACCGTGTACTATCACCAGACTGGCTACGACGTACGACAACGGATTACCAACAGAAGCGTACTACGGATGAGTTGCACACGCTGTTAAGTTCACGCCAGTTCAACAAATTATTACTGAAACGCAAAATAGATACAAAATGGAAGCTACAGTGATTTAATCCTTGCACTTCGAAGTGTGTATCAACGATAAGGGAAATCTGATAGTCATACACAACGTCTTCTACATTTCGTGTATTTACGAACTGCATAGCACACAAAACCACGCAAATCGACCCTCATTTCTAGCAAAGAAATACCGACTACACTGTGTTTCAGTATCTTTGTCTCTCATACTCAGTAATATCGTTGGATGTAACTTCCAATGTCGCTGAGTCCGTGTTAAAGTCGTTTTATGAAAGCGGAGCGGTGCACACTGCAACCGAATTCTGTAGCTTCTAATCTGTACACATTCCACTGCTACGGATCTTACCTGAAACTTGTGTTGGATCCATCACATTGGCTGTCTGCGGCAGAGGCGCCGGGGCATCAAAAAGCAACAAAAGCCTATGAAAAGAAAATTTTGATTAGTTCTGCAGTTCCCCTCTTGGATTACATGCAAGAACACAACAACAAATTCGCAAATAGTAACACTTGAATACGATCACCCCTGCAAGCTAAAACACCGATCACCAGAGAATTATCCTCATTCGCCATTGCAGACCTTGTACCGCAAAGAAGTCCGCCCCAGTAGCTGAGTGGTCAGCGTGACGGATTGCCGTCCTCCGGGCCCGGGTTCGATTCCCGGCTGGGTCGGAGATTTTCTCCGCTCAGGGACTGGGTGTTGTGTTGTGTTCATCATCATTTCATCCCCATCCGGCGTGCAGGTCGCCCAATGTGGCGCCGAATGTAATAAGATCTGCGCCAAGGCGGCCGGACCTGCCCCGCGAGGGGCCTCCCGGCCAATGACGCCAAACGCTCATCATCATCATCACCGCAAAGAAGGAAGGGAGAGGATGTTATTATGGGTGGCCAAAATGTTCAAATGTGTGTGAATTCTTAAGGGATCAGACTGCTGAGGTCATCGGTCCCTAGTCTTACATACTAATTAAACTAACTTACGGTAAGAACAACACAGACACCCATGCCCGAGGGAGGACTCGAACCTCTGGCGGGAGGGGCCGCGCAGTTATGGGTGGACAGTATCCTCATTCTGGAAACACGAATGCCCACTTGGATTAATACTGTTCTTTATTTATGTGAACTGGAATATTTACTTAACATGAATAGACTTCATGTCTGTGGTACAAGCTCATCAGTAACAATCCCTCTATAGTCACTAATCTGGTCGCAATGTACTGTCGTAGCCTGTGGCGAACTAAACCCGCTCTGCGAGTAAACTGACAGATGGCAAACCGGATGACTGATTGAGTGAGTGAGTGAATGAGACCCTCCAGTCAGCGGCGGCGGCCTAAATACCTGCTGTCGAGAGGGCTTTGGCGGCCTGTTGCGTGTGGGTGTCTGTCTGGCCACTCAGGTGGTAGGCGTTCTTGGTCCAGCGCCTGTTAGTCGATCTGTGCACTTCATCTTTCGCGACCAGTGTGGTGGGGACAGCTTATGCCAATACACTAAGCCCCTTCTGTTGCCGACCAGATATTAGGAGGTTAAGGGAAATTTGCAGTTAATTACAGAGCCAAGAATGCACGTATATTTTTTTTTGAAAATAAATTCACTGGGTAACTAGTATTCGCTATGTTGATAATACTATTTGCGATGTACTTTCAGCGTCATGCAGAAATTGACTCCATGCTGCCTCCCTGCTCAGTCCCTGGAACAAGATGGAAAACCTCAATCGCAGCTTTAACGATTGGTCAAATGGTCACAATACAGTGGTACCATGGGTGGCTATCGAGAGCTACAGACCAAACACCCAAACAGTTCCTTTTTACGGAGTTGGCTACTAGCAAGTGAACAGAAGAGAGGCTGACACATGAATTGTTAGGATGCGTATATGACCTCCCTTAAGGACATAGAATAGGCATACACAGATAAGCAGTACTGTGCAACAGCTTGTGATCACAAATTTGGATTGTCGCTGCAGAATTAGAAATTTATGAATTTTTAACACAAGAAATGTATTAATAATTAGAACAAATATATAAAGAAGCACAAAAATATCGTTCCATAAAGCTAATAAACATTGACAACATTATTTATTGCGTAACATTCGAAGCATTGTAAAAGCTTGCAGGACCATTTTCAACTGTTTATTTCAGAGACTGCAGCTATGGAACACGTTGTCTTTCGTTGTGGTGTGACTTCAGTCTGAAGACTGGTTTGATGCAGCTCTCTGAGCTACTCTATCCTGAGCAAGCCTCTTCATCTCTGAGTAACTACTGCTACTCACATCCATCTGAACCTGCGTATTGTATTCATCTCTTGGTCTCCCTCTGCATTTTTACTCTCGACTCTTCACTCCTTTACTAAACTGACGATCCCTTGATGTGTCAGAATGTGTTCTACTAACTGATCCGCCTTGCGGAGTGGCCGCGAGGTTTGAGACGTCATGTCACGGATTGCGCAACCCATCCCGCCGAGGTTCGAGTCTTCCCTCGGGCATGGGTGTGTGTGTTTTGTTCTTAGCAGAAGTTAGTTTAAGTAGTGTGTAAGTTTAGGGACCGATGATCTTAGCAGTTTGGGCCCTTAGGAATTCACACACATTTGAAAATTTTTGAACATACTGCTAACAGTGATTTGTAGTAGGATTTTAGAATATGTAATGTTTTCGAACTTTATGAGTTACCTCGAAGAAAACGATTTACTGACAAACAGCCAACACGGATTCAGAAAGTATCTTTACTGTGAAACACGACTAGCCCTTTATTCTCATCAATAATGTGTGCATGTGACATAGGTTGTCAAACTGATTCCATATTTTTAGATTTCTGGAAAGCTTTTGACACTATACCTCACAGACGAGTTCTAAGACAATTGCACGCGTATGGACTAACGTCTCAGTTGTACGACTGGATTCGTGATTTCCTGTCAGAACAGTCATAGTCTGTACTAACTAACGGAAACTCATCGAGTAAAACAGAAGTGATTTCTGGCGTTTCCCAAGGAAGTGTTATAACTCTCTACTGTTGCTGTTTAGGAGACCTTCTGAGTAGTCCTCTTAGTATGCACATTATGCTGTCATTCACTTTCATGTAACGTAATCATAGCTAACACTTAGTTCAAGAATCATAAAAGAAGGTTGTATACATGGAAGAATCCTGGAGATAATTGAAGGTATTAGATAGATTATATAGTGGTAAGACAGAGATTTAGGAACCAGGTTTTAAATTGTAAGACATTTCCAGGAGCAGATGTGGACTCTGACCACAATCTACTTGTTATGAACTGTAAATGAAAACTGAAGAAACTGCAAAAAGGTGTTAATTTAAGGAGATGGGACCTGGATAAACTGACTAAACCAGAGGTTGTACAGAGTTTCAGGGAGAGCATAAGGGAACAATGGACGGGAATGGCGGAAAGAAATACAGTAGAAGAAGAATAGGTAGCTCTGAGGGATGAAGTAGTGAAGGCAGCAGAGGATCAAGTAGGTAAAAGACGAGGGCTAGTAGAAATCCTTGGGTAACAGAAGAAATATTGAATTTAATTGATGAAACGAGAAAATATAAAAATGCTGTAAATCAAGCAAACAAAAAGGAATACAAATGTATCAAAAATGAGATCGACAGGAAGTGCAAAATGGCTAAGCTGGGATGGCTAATGTAAGGATGTAGAGTCTTTTCTCACTAGGGGTAAGATAGATACTTCTTACAGGAAAATTAAAGAGACCTTTGGAGAAAAAACAGCCACTTGTATGAATGTCAAGAGCACAGATGGAAACCCAGTTCTAAGCAAAGAAGGGAAAGCAGAAAAGTGGAAGGTGTATATAGAGGGTCTATACAAGGGCGATGTATTTGAGGACAATATTATAGAAATGGAAGAGGATGTAGATGAAGATGAAATGGGAGATACGATACTGCATGAAGAGTTTGAGAAAGTACTGAAAGACCTGAGTCGAAACAAAGACCCGGGAGTAGACAATATTCCATTAGAACTACTCACGGCCTTGGGAGAGCCAGTACTGACAAAACTCTACCATCTGGTGAGCAAGATGTATGAGACAGGCGAGATACCCTCAGACTTCAAGAAGAATACAATAATTCCAATTTCAAAGAAAGACAGATGTGAAAATTATCGAACTATCAGTATAATAAGTCACGGTTGCAAAATACTAACGCGAATTACTTACAGACGAATGGAAAAACTGCTAGAAGCCGACCTCGGGGAAGATCAGTTTGGATTCCGTAGAAATACTGGAACACGGGAGGCAATACTGACCTTACGACATATCTTAGAAAAAAGATTAAGGAAAGGCAAACCTACGTTTCTAGCATTTGTAGACTTAGAGAAAGCTTTTGACAACGTTGACTGGAATACTCTCTTTCAAATTCTGAAGGTGGCAGGGGTTTACACAGGGAGCGAAAGGCTGTTTACAATTTGTACAAAAACCAGATGGCAGTGGATGTCGAGGTGCATGAAAGGTAAGCAGTGGATGGGAAGGGAGTGAGACAGTGTTGTAGCCTCTCTCCGATGTTATTCAATCTGTATATTGAGCAAGCAGTGAAGGAAAGAAAAGAAAATTCGGAGTAGGTAATAAAATCCATGGAGATGAAATAAAAACTGTGAGGTTCGAGGATGACATTGTAATTCTGTCAGAGACAGCAAAGGACTTGGAAGAGCAGTTGATCGGAATGGACAGTATCTTGAAAGGAGGATATAAGATGAACATCAACAAAAGCAAAACGAGGATAATGGAATGTAGTCGAATTAAGTCGTGTGATTATGAGGGAGTTAGATTTGGAAATGAGACACTTAAAGTAATTAACGAGTTTTGCTATTTGGGGAGCAAAATAACTGATGATGGTCGAAGTGCAGAGGATGTAAAATGTAGACTGGCAATTGCAAGGAAAACGTTTCTGAAAGTATTTGTATTCAGTGTAGCCATGTATGGAAGTGAAACATGGACGATAAATAGTTTGGACAAGAAGAGAATAGAAGCTTTCGAAATGCGGTGCTACAGAAGAATTCTGTAGATTAGATGGGTAGATCACATAACTAATGAGGAGGTATTGAATAGAATTGTAGAGAAGAGGAGTTTGTGGCACAACTTGATAAGAAGAAGGGACCGGTTGGTAAGACGTGTTCTGAGGCATCAAGGGATCACAAATTTAGCATTGGAGGGTAGCGTGGAGGGTAAAAATCGTAGATTGTTGCAGTTGAGTCCCATAGTGCTCAGAGCCATTTTTGAACAATGTCATCAGGTGATGAAACGAACCGAAAAATGATTTACACAAGCTATCTTTACGGTACAAATGAACCTAAGTCGTGAAAAGTATGACTTCATCCACGTGACTACTATAAGAAATCAGCTATACTGCGGTTACACGATAAATCACAGATACCTAAAGGCTATAAACTCAACTAAATACTTAGTGATTACATTTACGAATAACTTAAGTTGTAATGATCACATAGATAATGTTGTGGTTAAAGCAAACCAAAGCCTACAATTTATAGGCAGAACAATGACAATATGCAACAGGTCTACCACAGAGGCTGCCCCCCACTACACTGATGCGTCCTCTTTTGGAATACTGCTACGTGGTGTGGGATCCGCATCAGATAGTATCGACGGAGGACACCAAAAATGTTCAGAATAGAGCAGCTCGTTTTGTATTAATGCGTAATAGGGGGGAGTGTGCCACGGAAGTGATATGAGAATTGGGGTGGCAATCGTTAAAAAATAGGCGTTTTCCGTTGCGACAAGACCTTCTCAAGAGGTTTCAATCACCACCTTTCTGCTCAGCCACTAAACATATTTTTTTGGCGGCCACCTTCATGGGAGGAACGACCATCATGATAAAATAAAGGAAATCACAGCTCCCACAGAGAGATTTAAGTGTTCACTTTTCCCGTGTGCTTTTCGATAGTGAAACAGCAGAGAAATTTTTATGAAGGAAATCGCCACACATCTCAGTAATACCATCTTCAGAGCCCATATGCACTTCATGTACAGACAATCAAATGCATCAACACTAGCATAATATCGGTATCTGGATGCACTGAATTCGTTATTCCAGTGTTTCCTTCGAAGACTTGACAACACATGAAGTGCGTATGGGGCCTGAAGATGGCGTTATTGAGATGCCGAAAGTAGTTGTCGAATAAAATAACAGCTCGAAACGAGCTCATTTCCACGGTAAATATTTGGCCAGTCGTTGTCCCACATCCACAATGCATTAAAAGAAGGGGTAGAGAAACTGCTTGAAGGTGGTTCGATGAACCCTCTGCCAGGGACCTAACTGCACAGTATTTTTGTAGATGTAGACTCACAGATCATGCACACCAGTTGCATGCCTGGTTCCCCAAATGCTATGACAGTTTCTCTCCCCTCGAATAGAACATAAGGGACTGATAGTTAGAAAATCGATCATAAAACAATCCATGTCGCCTTTACTTGTCTATGGGGAGCGCTTTCGATTACATATCCATATTCAGATTAGGATGTCCGTGTGGGACATTATTTTACACAGTTCAAGGGTACCTAACATAAACAACTGCAGTCTAAACCAGTCACCAATTGGAAATAAAATCAGTTTGGGTAGAATTAAATAATATTTTTACTGAATTTTATGACAGTTTCTGCCATGTCATCGGGTATGTATGATATATAAAAGAAGTCAGCAAAAAGTGTTAATCTTTCACACGATATTTCCCACTGACGTTAAGCTTTCCAGAGAACTACCAAGGATCCATTAAAAAAAAATTTCTTTATTCAATCCATTACATTATACATAATAACCCACTACCTGACTACATTTGTGGGTCCTAATAATGATACAGAGAAGATGCAGCTTTCTGTTCTACACTACAGGTAATTTTATTATTATTATTATTTACTCTAATCTTACCTCTATGAGGCTCTAAGCTACTTAATCTACGAGGAAACTACATGCTACCTGCAGCGTTACAAGAGTTTCTGAAGGAGGCGGAACACTGCCCTTCCTACTGTGGACAAAAAATAATGGACATTCACAGTATCTGGTATGTTGTGAGCATTTACCTGGGCTTCAAACTGTTGAAAACTACTTGAGCCATACCTCCTCTTGTTTATGAAACTGGCGAAAAGGTAGCATAAAATGTTGAAATGTGTGTGAAATCTTATGGGACTTAACTGCTAAGGTCATCAGTCCCTAAGCTTACACACTACTTAACCTAAATTATCCTAAGGACAAACACACACACCCATGCCCGAGGGAGGACTCGAACCTCCTCCGGGACCAGCCGCACAGTCCAGGACTGCAGCGCCTGAGACCGCTCGCCTAATCCCGCGCGGCAAATGGCGGTATAGCACTTGGAGCTGCTGTAGATGTAGTTTGCTGTTCCATTGGGAATGCAGCATTCGCCAGTAGCTGCTGCACCGTGTTTAGCAGGGTTGATATTTGTTATCTCTGAAATTGAAACATCTGCATGCGCAGGGTTGCATCTAACGCTTGCAGCTGAGGCGCCTGTGCAGGGAGTGGATTAGGTGGGGAGAGAGAAATGTAGTAAACAGACAAGGCAAGCTATAAAATAAGTACAAAAGCAAACAAAATGTCCGCAACGCCAACCTGAAGACACTGATTAGCAAAAACACTATGAGAGATACTGACGAATCAAGTAAACACACCCTACGAACTAGAAAGACAAAGTAGAATTCAAGCACCAGCAAAACACACAAGGAATTCTCTTGCAATTAGGCCATGGGTTGTCGCTATGGAATACGTTGACCACCTCATATCCAATGTTGTATCCTGCATACTCGTCGAATACGGGATGCCTAGGAAACCTGTTTTCTCGGATCGCTAGACAACAATTCAAGCAAGTCATATAAATGAAATTTATTACAAAAGGAAGTGATTACAATACTTTACTTTGTGAGAGACAGACGTGTCTCGAGCAAAGGGCGACAGACAAACAAGAAATCCCTTCACTATATACAATTCGTGATACAAGAGGAGTAATACAGTTCCTAAGTCTCTGTTAAACAAGAGCCTATTCTCGATGCCGCTGTGGAAGTCACCGAATGCTAGTCTTCAACTGGGCCGCGGCCAGCCGGCTCAGCGCTTATGTCCTCTTCATGTCGAGGGCGCTGCCGTTGGGTTGTCGTCCTGTAGAGGGGTCGTTCCACTTGCAATTGGCTGACGTCCTCTTCACAGCCCTCTCTGCTCTAACGTTTCCACCTGGGGTGCCGGCGCTTGACTTTATGCTGGAGCAATTTCCATACTTGCTACGGGACCACGTTTTTCGGAAACAGTCACATCACTAATGCAGATTCATAACAAAAGTCCCATTTGATCGGAAAATTCAGTTGATACCAAGGTATACAATAAAGAGCGGTGCTATTTACTGTCGGTAACTCATAAAAGCAACCATACTGTTCTTTTACTATTAATTGAATTTGCATTTTGGGTCCCTGGTAGAAGTGAGAAAATTTTGAAAGTGAGAACGTACACAAATCCCCAGAGGCAGTAGGGTCGACTGCCTCAGAGCCGGTTCACAGATGGACCGTCGAGGGAGTGCCATCTCTTTGTGGTGCCATCCTAGGGTGGTGGGGTTTCGGGGTCCACTTAATAGGCCATGTTTCAACTACATGCGGGAGGCAGATACATGGATAGCGAGGGGTGTGTGAAAAGGGCTGGGTGGCTTTAGGTTAGACGATCTCGAAAAACTGTTGGACGAACATAGGAAGACGGTAGACATAGCAACGCTGGCAGTTGTGGCCGAGCGGTTCTAGGCGCTCCAGTCCGGAACCGTGCGACTACTACGGTCGCAGATTCGAATCCTGCCTCCGGTATGGAAGTGTGTGATGTCCTTAGGTTAGTTAGGTTTAAGTAGTTCTAGGTCTAGGGGACTGATGACGGCAGATGTTAAGTTCCGTAGTGCTCAGAGCAATTTGATCCATGTGACATGGCAACAATCAACACAGCAGTTGTAAGCTGTCAAAGCTACATTGGGGAAGAAATGTCATAGCTGAGTTGGGGAAGAACAAGACCTCCAAGAACAAATAGAAAGCGATGAATTTCAAATAGAATGTAGACTACGGAAAGTTGGCTAAAGTCAGAGATAAGTTCAACTGAAATTTTAATGAAGGGCCTAACCGTGTTTAGAAAGCGTAGATTTAATTCAGTTCTAGGCGGCGCCTTTTATGGTTTTAGCAGTAGTTTATCCCATAGCAAAGTTGAAGTAGATAGTGCCTGTGACTTAGTATGGGTAGAGGTTACACGTAACAGCAGGGATAAATTAATAAATGGTTCCTTTTATCACTCTCGAGTAGTGTGAGACACTTATTGAAGAGTTCAAAGATAACTTCAGTCTCATCACAAATAGGCACCCCGTCCATACGACAGAAGTTGATGGTGACTTGGATGTGCCCGCGGTTTGTTGGCGAAAATACGAATTCACTGCCTGTGGTAGGCATAAAACGTCGTCAGAAAGTTATTTTGCGCAGTTGGTTCAGGAGAGCACTAGAAAGGGGAATGAAATTACAATGAAATCAAGTCCATTAACTTCTTACAGGGGTTGATAAATGTCAACGGGGAGTGTTGAGAATGTGTGCCCCGACGGGGACTCGAAGTGGAGATCTCCTGCTTACACGGCAGACTCTCTATCCGACTGATCCAACAAGGACACAGACGATAGTGCGACTGCAGGGACTTATCTCTGACTTATCTCTGACACGCTTCCCTTGAGACCCACATTTCCAACTTAACTGACCACACACTACATGTGTACTGCCCCTGTTTAATATACACGTTACTCGCGACAGGCAATCTACTGATTCCCGTGAGAGTTCGAGCAATGTGAGTACATCCGTGCTGAAGAAAATCATTGCCCGGTTCAAGCGACAAGATAGTGTAGCGATTCAGCGCTAAGAATAACGCAACAGGGAAGAGATCTAATCGAAAGGTTATGCCAAGAGCCATGACGCTCTGAGCTATCAATAACTTCCACTGCGACTGCCGATACGGGATCTTGTGGCATGGACAAAGAGAAGCTGAGGAAGCAGTTTGTGTTAGTTCACAAATTTTCACCGTTTCCGGACATCGCCAACCGTCTACACCCGTAGTTGTGTACCAAAGAATTCCGCGAGACAGCCGGCCGGGGTGGCCGAGCGGCTCTAGGCGCTAGAGTCTGGAACCGCGCGACCGCTACGGTCGCAGGTTCGAATCCTGCCTCGGGCATGGATGTGTGTGATGTCCTTAGGTTAGTTAGGTTTAAGTAGTTCTAGGTTCTAGGGGACTTATGACCTCAGATGTTGAGTCCAATAGTGCTCAGAGCCATTTGAACCATTTTTGTTGTTGAAAAGTGCGAGATAGTTTTGCATTTGAGAGAGAGTTTCATCACTGTGAAAGTGGCAGGGAAGGCTGCCGTTTTGAATTTCGATAATTGTGTGGAAAAAGATAGCAGCAATGAGTCATGGCACTCAGGTTAGTGGAAGCCCATAACGACGAAACTCAGGCTATTTATGAAGAGGTAGGGGTGGAGCTATGAGATTTTGAATCCCAAGATGCATGAAATGTTTTGAAATCGTACGTGGAAATGATTGCACATACACCGGAACCATTAGGGACCTTATTATATAAACTGAGGGTGAAGAAACTTTGCAAGTTATTTGTCAAACCTCCACCAACTGCGAGTAATATAAAAGCAAAATATCCAGAACAAAGTGAAGAAAATGTAGGAAGAAGGGGTTATAAAACAAACTGTCAGCTGGTACACAATCCAATATGGTGTATGAGGAGAAAAGACGGATCCATGAGGGTTTTGCTTAATTACCGGTAAATAAATATCGCGACAGAGCCAGAAAAGGACAGACCATAGACAATAAAAGAAGTCTAGCTGCGCTTCCATGGAGTAAGAAGTCTTGCTGCACTTCCATGGGGTATGAGTTTTGACATCAATTGATTTGCAGATTAGCTGTTGGCAAACAAAACTTTACCCAGATTGTCGCCACTACACATTTCGAAGTGTAGAAGAATTGCCTGATTCCTGAGCTGAGCCTCGACAGTTGCCACACGTAGCCCTCTCAATTACATCCAATAGTGATATGTTCAAACCTTGACATTTGTAGAATCATATTAGATTAGAAACAAACAAGCGAACCCTAAGACGGATATAGCCTGCAAGGATTTGTTCAGGTAATTCCAGAGTACTAAACGTTAGATTGGATGCTGCCGAATTTTCCAACTTGTCATAGTTTTGCACTTTCGTGGCGACCATATTTTTCCAATCTTCACGTAGCTGTGCGGGGTTCACCCCCATTAGATCGGAGCAGGTAACCACGCCATTACTATAGTTAAGAGTATTATGCAAGTCAGACTCGACTGGGTAGTCACCTAAGGCCTTACATCGCAGGAGCCTAGATAATTTGGTTGAATTAGCAGTTTCAACTAGAATTGTTCCATTACAAAGTTGTTTGACACTTTTTAGAGACCCCGCAATATCTTCCAGTGCCGTGTGAACATAGAAACGGTTGCCTCAGTTTGCTTGATTACAATGACAGTGTTACGACACACTAATGCTCTGTTACTATGATTCTGAGACTTTTCGGGAGGACTGACCAACTGGGATCTCTGTGATGAGTGGGTGTAGGTACTACCTGATGGTACATCCGTCCTGTCAGTAGCACTAGCTTGATGAGGCCGTTCCATAGGGACTCCACGAGATGCTAGGCAAACAACCATCAACCCAAGCAGAACCTACGAATTCGGTGTCGTTTCACAGACAGGAAGTCTTGTGAAGTAGTTTTTGAATGTCGAGCATCTAGTTCGAGAGTCCATACATATTGCGAATGTTTCAAATCTTGTAGCTATGAACCAACTTGACCTTATCGACTGTCTCAGTATAGAGACAGGAGTTAGTGTTCGTAATATCATATCAACGATGGTTGTCAATGTGAACAAATCAATCACAAGAAGACTAGGAGAATATTTTTGATAGAAAGAGCAGATAAGCAGTTGTTAGTATCCTGGTTAAGGGTGGATTTAACAGAAAATGTAAACATTTATTTAAGAAAATCGTTACAGCCATAGTTGTTAATGCACACATCTAAAATTTTGCATGTATAAAGAAAGAGCTGTATTTTAATGGAAAAATATAAAAGTCGCTGGATTGGGATTTTGTCAGAAGTTTGAATTTTTAATTTTTGTTACTGTCTTCTATACAAAAAGCCGTAAGTTAAATTCCAATCATGCAATGAATTTGAAAATGTTATTGTAGTGTAAGACAGTTATAAGACCACGCATTACAAACATTAACTTATGGTACAAATTGTATTATTAATGATTATGAATTCTTCACATCCAACACTAAGTTTTTTATACAGAATCCTACAAAAATGAGGATGTAATCGCAGGATATCGTATATTTTCGTTCCAACGAGACACAAACATGTTTAGAACACCTTCTGAAAATTTCATAGCATTAGAGTATATACCTTTTGAGAAAAGGCTTCTAATAATGCAAAAAACGGATAAACGAGAGAATGGGCTTGAAAAATTTTCTTCTCATACCTCTACTTGTAGTAACCTTACCTCAATTTTAGTATCCTTCATACTGACACTCCTCATCCTCCAGGTTTCTCTTCTTCTCTCCTTCTAGTCTGCCATACCAAATCCCTTCAGCACATAAATTCTACCATTACTTCCGTCATTGACATCCATTTTGGGTACTTCAAGATCACAGAATGTCCTTTTGGGTATCTAATCCAAATTAAAGTACTACGGCTTTCATTTGGATTCTGTGTCGTTCCATGAAGAGACTTCCACACTAAACCAGGATTTGCACGAATCCTGAATGTGAGCTTAATTGCATTTACAATAGGGTCTGATAATGATTTTTATCGGGAATACGTTTCATTTCTTCCGCTGTACTTACATGTTATCTTTCAGACACAGATTATGCATTCGTGTTTGGTCAGTGGATAGTGTGTGGAGAAAAACTGCCCACACAGCACGTGTCATTACCTCTAAATTCTTTCTATTTTTCCTGATTGCTCCTGCCCACATAGAACGTTTCATTGCTTCAAATTGTTTGTGTTTTCCTGATAACTCACCCTCAAAATAGCTGAAGAGAATCAATTTCTTTCAGAGTAAACTTGCATTTTCCGGCTAGTGGTTTTCCATACGCAATCACTTCAAAACGTAAATAAAACACGTGCATGAAACATATCAGCCAAAGATATAGATGTCAGTCAAAGGAATCGAAAGAATGTAGCCTTTACACTCGCATAAAATTTCGTTGAAGCAAGCAGTTTTCCAAATGTCGGAAAAGGTGGTAGTGTCTGTCAGTGCAGGGTTAAAGAGTTTAATCATTTCTAATCCTGCAATCACTAGAAAATTCACACTCTGCATAGATCAGTCTTTGTAGATTAAGAAAACAATGTTTTTGAAAAATGGATTTTTGGACCGAAGTCTATTACATCTCCCCTTGAACAAAATATGGACATAATTTATTTCCGGTAGATATACGTCAGTTTAAATTAAATAATAAAAAAAGGCGACGCAAGGAGCAGCACACGAGGGTGGGTAGTGGAGGGCTGAGCGATGTAAACATACAAGGGCAGCAGCGTTCACGGTCACACACACACAGTCCCTTATTGTCTAAACTAAATAATGTTTCCATCAGATTGAACAGTTACATTTATCAGAATCATTAAATGATCAACAAGCAATCAAATTTCAACTGATTACAGAGCTGTCACACAAACATTAATTAATTACGCAAGACAGTCCTATTCCTCTACAATGATATCAATAATCACACCCGAAGAGTTGTATAATCACAAATTCAGAAATTTAACCAAACTCAGGTTGCAGTAATCTTGCACTCAAAATGGCTTTATTAGTAATGGTCATGATTAGTTACTCAGACTTTAAACGACTGAAAATTTGAAATAAACTTCAGTTACCATACTTGACAGCGACAGTAAGAAATACTTATAACCAAATGGGTCCCTATGAACCATGGACCTTGCCGTTGGTGGGGAGGCTTGTGTGCCTTAGTGATACAGATAGACGTACCGTAGGTGCAACCAGGGTGGAGGGGTATCTGTTGCGAGGACAGACAAACATGTGGTTCCTGAAGAGGGGCAGCAGCCATTTCTGTAGTTGCAGGGGCAACAATCTGCATAACTGACTGATCTGGTCTGGTAACATTAACCGAAACGGACTAGCCGTGCTGATACTGTGAACAGCTGAAAGCAACCGGAAACTACAGCCGTAATTTTTCCCGAGGGCATGCAGCTGTACTGTACGGTTAAATGATGATGGCGTCCTCTTGAGTAAAATATTTCGGAGGTGAAATGGTCTCCCACTCGAGTCTCTGGGAGAGGACTACTCAGGAGGCCGCCATTATCAGGAGAAACAAAACTGGCGTTCTACCGATCGGAGTGTGGAATGTCAGATCCCTTAATCGTGCAGGTAGGTTAGAAAATTTAGAAAGAGAAATGGATAGGTTAGAGTTAGATATAGTGGGAATTAATGGAGTTCAGTGGAAGGAGGTAAAGGATCTCTGGTCAGGTGAATACAGGGTGGAAGAGGACATAGATGAAGATGAGAAGAGAGACATGGTACTGCGTGAATAATCTGACAAAGCACTGAAAGACTTATTTTGAAACAAGGGTGCAGGAGTAGAGAAGTTTCTGTTAGAGCTACTGATAGCCTTGGTAGAGCCGTTCATGGCAAACTCTTTCATCTGGTGAGCAAGATGTACGAGACAGGCGAAATGCCCTTAGACCTCAAGAAGAATATAATAATTCCAGTTCCAAAAAAAGCAGATGCTGATATTGTGAAAGTAAGTCACGGTTGCAAAATACTAATGCGAATTCTTTACAGAAGAATGAAAAAACTGGTAGAAGCTGGCCTTGAGGAAGATCAGGTTGGATTCAGGAGAAAGGTAGGAACAAGCAAGGCAAAACAGACCCTATGACTTGTCTTAGAAGAAGGTTAAGGAATTCAAGCCTGCGTTTATAGCATTTGTAGACTTAGAGACAGCTTTTGACAATGTTGACCGGAACACTCTTTCAAATTGTAAGGGTGGCAGGGGTAAAATGCCGGGAGAGAAAGTCTATTTAGAATTTGTATAGAAAGCAGATGGCAGTTAGAGTTGAGGGGCATCAAAGGGAAGCAGTGGTGGAGAAGGGGGTGAGACAGGGTTGTAGCCTATCCCCATTGTTATCGATCTGTAAATTGAGCAAGCAGTAAAGGAGAGGAAAAAAAATTTGGAGTAGGAATTAAAATCCATGGTGAAGAAATAAAAACTTTGAGGTTTGCTGAAGAGATTGTGATTCTGCCAGACAAAGTAAAGGACTTGGAGGAGCAGTTGAACGGAATGGACAGTATCTTGGAAGGAGAATATAAGATGAACATCAACAAGAGAAAAACAAGGATAATGGGATGTAGTCTAATTAAATCGGGTGATACTGCGGGAATTAGAATAGAAAATGAGACACTTGAAGTGGGAAATGAGTTTTGCAATTGGGGAAGCAAAATAACTGATGCAGAAAGGTAAAGACGGTAGTGTGAAAACCCGCTCGCGCTATTCGTCCACGAGACTCAGAGGGCCATAGACACGGGTTCACAGGTAGATGCCGTGTTTCTTGACTTCCGCTAGGCGTGCGATACAGTTCCCCATAGTCGTTTAATGAAAAAAGTAAGAGCATATGGACTATCAGACCAATTGTGTGACTGGATTGAGGAGTTCCTAGATAACAGAACGCAGCATGTCATTCTCTATGGAGAAAGCCTTCCGAAGTAAGAGTGATTTCAGGTGTGCCGCAAGGGAGTGTCATAGGACCGTTGCTATTCACAATTTACATAAATGACCTGGTGGATGACATCGGAAGTTCACTGAGGCTTTTTGCAGATGATGCTGTGGTGTATCGAGAGGTTGTAACAATGGAAAATTGTACTGAAATGCAGGATGATTTGCAGCGAATTGACGAATGGTGCAAGGAATGGCAATTCAATCTCAATGTAGACAAGCGTAATGTGCTGCGAATACATAGAAAGATAGATCCCTTATCATTTAGCTACAAAATAGCAGGTCAGCAAATGGAAGCAGTTAATTCCATAAATTATCTGTGAGTAGGCATTAGGAGGGATTTAAAATGGAATGATCATATAAAGTTGATCGTCGGTAAGGCAGATGCCAGACTGAGATTCATTGGAAGAATCCTCCTACGTGTATCTCGCGAAGAGAGCTTGAGAATAAAATCAGAGAGATTAGAGCCCACACAGAAGCATACCGACAATCCTTCTTTCCACGAACAATACGAGACTGGAATAGATTGGAGAACCGATAGAGGTACTCAAGGTACCATGCGCCACACACCGTCAGGTGGCTTGCGGAGTATGGATGTAGATGTAGATGTAGAAACAATCGAAGATATCGATTTGTATTGCATATAAATTACGTATCTTTCACCTTCGAGGTTGATGCTTCCACCATAGGTAGTATCTATGGTCAAAGCATAGCTGTGATTGTCTACGTGCTGTTTGTTTTTGTGTGACGCACGTGTTTTTAGCGAACTTGTTGATCATCCAGCTGCATCTTTGCTTTCCATATTCATCATATTGGGTAAGTTTCGTGAATTTCAAAATATAACTTATGGCACAGAATTATAGTTAAGTTTTGTAAGTGAAGACTTTTTCATGGTTTCGCTGGACAGTACGTTTTGATCATTCTTTGTTTAACTTTTGTTTGAGATAATTTCTCATCACGTCAGAGACGAAGTGTGCATTTACGGATAAACTCCGAGAAAAATATCCGAGCTTTCGTCCTGGAAGAGTTCAATGGGAAGCAGAATGTATCGTTTGTTGCCAAGGAACCTATGTATCTATAGCAAATCACGGCACCGGCGATCTGGAAGTGCACATCAAAACAGAAAAACATATGAAGTGTGTTAGAGGTGCAAGTTCGTCGAGTAAAGTGAGTAATCTTTTTACAAAACCCTGTGCTGAACTGGACACCAAAGTAAGTGCTGCTGAAGGAACTTTTGCTTACCATACTGTGTTTCACCACAGTTGTTACAAATCCAGCGGACTGCTGAGAGAAATTTTCCATGACTCGTCCATATCATCAAAAATCTCGTGTGGACGTACCAAAACTGAAGAAATAGTGAATTCAGTTCTAGCACCTCATTCACTAGAATACACCATGAAAGATATGGAGTGCATTCCTTTTGTTGGTGTCTCGACAGATGCTAGCAACCGTGGGAATATTAAAATGATCCCCATTATAGTTCATTACTTTGATCACAGGAATGGAGGACTGCAAATTAAACTTCTAAATATAGAAAGTAGACCAAATGAAACTGCAGAAACTATTTCAACATATATCACTGATATGCCTAACAAGTTTAAAATTAAGAAAAAATGTGTGGCGTTTGATGTTGATAATTGCAACACAATGTTTGGTGACATTAAAAGAGGTGATGGAAATAATGTATATGCTAATCTAAAGGGGGTACTTAACAAGATATTGGTTGGAGTGGGATGTCCTACTCATGTTCTTAATAACTGCATTCAGAACGGAAATGACCTCCTTGAAATTGGCTTACAAGGTTTAATAATGAAAATATATAATGATTTTTCGATATACACTATCCGTGTAGAGTCACTAAAGAAATTTCTTGATTTTGTCGAAATAGAGTACCAACAACATCTCAGCCATAGCATGACTCGATGGCTATTACTATTTCCAGCCATTCAGAGACTTACAGAGATGTTTCCCGCTCTGAAATCCTTCTTTCTGCCACAAAACAAACCTCCAACAGTCCTAAAGAATTTTTTATGGACCCTATCTATGAGCTATATCTATGGCATATCCAATCATTAGTTGTCATTTTCCATAATTTTATTAGTATCTTAGAAAAGGAAGAAATCTCCCTTATCGATGTCATGAATCTCGTCATTCCCTTCGTGGTGTTCCTCAGCACAGAAAAGATGAAAATTTTATATCTTTGAGTGTGAAAGAAAGATTGCTTCAAATGGAAAACCATGGTTATGCTCTGAAGGTGAAGAATTTAAAGTGCCATGTTGGTACCCACTAAGAAGGATGTTTGGAATACCTGAATTAGTGAATGGGACCATTTTGTGAATTTTCTTGTTGTAAGTGGCTCGATTTTTCAGATTGTTGAATAAATATATTAAAATAGACGAAGAAAAGTGCTCTGATCAGTTTTCCAGTTTAAAAAAATTCATAGCCACATATGATAGAAAATGAGATCCGGCCCTTAAGAAGTGGTGCAAGTGTGTTGAGTCGTGTAGCAGTGAGGAACAGTTTAGCGAGTTCATTGAAACTGCATAAGTCTTCTTCACGTTGCCAGCCCATAAGGCTTGTGTGGAGAGGTTGTTCTTAATAGAGGCACAGTGGACAAAGGAGAGAAATAGATCCACTATTGACACTGTAAAGGGGATTGCAAGGGTGAAATTTAATTTTAGAAATTTTTTAAATATCTGAGACAAGGTATGGAACTTTAAAAAAAGATTCAGTCAATTGAAAAATACGCAGGTGTGTGAGATGTGCATAATGTTTTTATTTTGTTTGTTATATATTGAAATAGAATGTGTCTTCTTTATCCTCCTAAAATAGGAAAATGTCCTCTTTTTGGCGTTCCGAAATCTGGTAACCCTAATTCCGATGATATTCAATTAAATGACACTTGATTTAAAGATATTACGTAATTCACTGTAATTTACCCTTGCATGGTATGATTGAATTAATCACTGGTAAATGCTCCAAACCAATACAGGTGAGCTAGTAATTTACTTCTGTCAACGGGACTTTTAAAGGACATTTAAATCTCGCTCTTTGAGCACCATGTAATCGTAACTGCAGTGTAGGGTACGTACAGGGCACTATCAAGAAAACGTGTAATTAATTCAGACTCAGCAGGAACAGCCAACAAGGCACCGAAATATTCATACTAACGGACCACAATTGCATTGCCGGAACAGACTTCGTCTCGTTTTTGTGACCCACACCGATAGCAGCGCACTAAGCGGCAGTAAGCAACACTATGAATACGACACCTGATGAGTGAGGATACTAACGTTTATACTGCTCTGCAGCACAGTTTTTAGAACAGAGCGTGTATTTAGTGCAGTGGTTTCTGGGACCATTACCCCCTGAGAGCAATCACATATCTGCTAGTACCCATCAGCATTAGCAACTAACCAAATTTTAGAATGAAACAAAATTTTCTTTGAACAGTTTTATTTTTAAAAATATAAAAAACAATATGTAGTTTTTGTAGGTGTTCCATTAAATCACAAACTATTGAGTCAATTAGATAACAGCTAGAACATCTTTAATAGAATGGTGGAGCAGCTGCCAGAGCGACACGATTGCTACCTAAAGTCCTTCTCAGAGAAGAAAGCTGACTACTCGCATTGAGGGTAGTCGCTTGTTACAAGACATGGTTTCTCTGCACCAGTCCTCTCCCTAGCAGCACATGGCTCCACCCGCATACTGCACCCTCATTTCAAATCAATTATACATAGCTTGTAAATCACTTCACTGCTGGACTCTTTTACTTCGGAAACGAAAGCGATTAGCAGAATTCAGGCTGACAGTGTTTAGTAATAATAATAATAATAACAGTAGAGTGTAGGGCCTTACAGCAATATAATGGTCATATCCGTAGTTATTGTTGCGTTTTCATTAGTTCGTTTAGCTGCTACCAAGTGAATAATGAAGCCTTTTATAGTTTATTGCGAAACTATATATATATATATATATATATATATATATATATATATATATATATATATATATATAAATGCAAGAGCAGGGTCTGTGAATTCTAGCATTTTAGCTCCTGTTTCTCCCAGCTGCTGGAATGTGTCGAGATGTGCCATCTGCGAGTTTTACGTGTTGGGAAGACAATGGCAGAAATCCGAGAGGTTTACCAGCAGGACGTCCCATGGACAGTGATCGTGTGACTGAGCCACTGTTAGTACCTCTTAAACGAGAGTACTTCAAAAGATTCTTTTAAAGCAGTGCAAATCACATGCGATCGTCGGATAGTTTCAATAAAAGCTTACAGATTGTCCCAAAAGCGGAAGGGGACAACTGAACACCTCTATGTTTCTGTGAACGGAATAGGAAGCGAATTGCATTTACACGCCCAGACATCATGCCGCCAATTGTAAGGTGAGGGCCAGGACACTGGCTACTTTCAGTTTGTTGACAGAAAACACAACAAGTACTGGGGAAGAAGATTCTGCAAGCTTTCGCTGCATGCAGCAACAAGGAGGGAGATTTTCAGTTGTCACAGTGGCAACCCTGTGATTTTCCTCTCCTCTAGCGGTAATTTGGAGAAGTATGTCAGAGCAGGTAGTCAGTAGTGCATTTTGGGGCGAGCACACGTTAGCGGCGGTTCGTGTCTCGTTCGAAAGTCTCTCTGCGGCGCACTGCTGCAGCGTCACGCAGCTTTCACTGTTTCTGAGTGAGACTCGCGTTTGCGTCGTCTCTGCACTGCGTAGCTGACACTTTGCGAGTCTCTTTCGTGACTTTGTGACTGATTTCTATGGTTAGTTCTCTCTCATACTGGGATCAAAACTCGAAGCCATCCGATATATGTCGCTTTTGTGAGTTGAGCAGCCTTTGGGAGGCGATTCGCATGTTATTACGCTGATTCAGAAAAATCTTAACCTTCTACGCATTACAGTTAAAATTTTTTGATGAAAGTAATCGTAAATCAATCCAGCCTCAACTTGAAAAATGTTGATTGAGAGAAAATAAGTTAATTATTTTTGAGATGACTTTTCCTCACTCTATCAGCTCCTCCCACGAAGTTTTTATGAAACGACCCTTTTCCTGAAAAATAAATATCGCGAGACGGCTCTAGCTCACTGAACTGCAGTCTCAATATGACGGTGTTTCCGATATATTAGAAGTGTCATTACACCTTTTTTAATTTGGAAAGTTAGAAGGATACTTTATAATTATACGAACCGTATTAAATTTTATTTTGGCAATAGCGTAACTTCACCTGCATTCGCATTTAGCAGCTTTAATAGTTATCAATTTAACATTTGTATTATTGTGTTGGATACTGCCTGAGCTCAGAATCGCCTGTTTCGTCGTTTGCGTGTTGAGTTCACCTGCGTGGCAGGCAGCTTGCAAAACGAAACCACTGCAGAACCTCAGTCGACTCGCACACAATACAACAGGCACGGCAAAGAGTCATAAACTATACAGTAGTAATAATAGAAATCATATTTTAAATATAATTTAAATTCGTGACGAACACAATCGAACCCTTTCTGTTTTCATCCCTCAGAAATTTTCATTTTGTCCGTCAGGGGTAATTACCCCCCGGTTGGGAAACTTAACTATCATAAAAATTAACGATAACTTCATAATCACACCACATTTGTCATTCTTTAGTTTCCTAAGGACTCTGGAAGGAACGAAACGGTACATCACATAACTGTTTATTTACGATTCTGTTGTACGGTACAGATATTTACCGAATAATGTTTTCCTTTAATAGCAAAAAATTGTTAGCAAATACCAGAAGATCTGGACTTTTGCATAAAGACATTATATGTCTACCCTACAAAGTCGAATTTTGTCCGCTACACTTCAGGCCAAATCAATGAATTTGGAACTGATTTCACCTACATTACTTAATGTACGAAATACGCCACCACAGCTGTAGCTTGAGATAAAACGCCACAGACGTGATAAAAAATCATCAAAAGCAATAGACCTGTTTCCCCATACAGAAGGAACCAGTTCTACACATGCTGCTAAATTGCCACAAACGGCAAGGAACATCAACATGTTCGTTTTTGATGCGAAAGTAACTAGATTTAAAAAATTATTCGTGCGTTAGAGAAACGAGTAAAGTTTAAGAATAGGCGAATCTTTTTTTTCCATAAAATTGTTTAAGTGTCAAGGAAAGTATTTATGATAACAACAACAGGCAACAAAAAAATATGGGCTTCACATGCTCGAAATACACGTTTATATTCCGTTGCTTTTAGCGGAGTAAGCTGCGAATATGTACGTACTTGAAAGTATATCTTCAAAAATAAGTTGAAGCTTATGTTATTGAATTAACTAATTCGGCTAGTTCCGTATGAGTTTCACCATAATTTATGTCTTTAGGTAATTTACAAACGCAAGGAACGCACAATTATAACAACCGTTTCGTTAATCGAGTAGAAAATAATTAAAAACCAACATTATCCTCAAGAGACGCACCTGACTGTCTGCTTTCTCACCGCTTGGAGCGCTCATGTTGTTGCAGCCATCAAACGTTAACAACTTTCGCACCAGAGTGTTTCGTGGCTGTATTTAATAGGCCGTGACGTGCATCAAGACGTAGAGGAATTGTGGGCAAAGCTTAAACTAATTGTAAATCGCGCCATGGTAAGTACCTGCCGAGTGGATTAGGGGAAGAAGAAACGCGGCACGGTTTAGTTCTAAAATTGTTGATAAAACAGAGGCTGTTGTACTTCAAATCAGAACGCGCAAATGATGACAAACAGTAAAATCGTGCATCTGTAAGAAGACCGATGCGCGAAACATACAACTACCACCATCATCTAGCGAAAGATCTTCCCGAGAACCCGAGAAAATTCTAGTCCCGAGTAAAATCTCTCGACGGGCCTAAGACATCTACCCATTCACTTTGTGACCAGTCTAGTGTGGCAACGTTGCCACGTAATTCAATGAAAAGACTTCCGAAGTTTTAGATCTAGCTTTTAAGAAATCATTGACCCAGGAGGATCGTACAAACATATCGTCGTCTGACCGTCACACAAGTTCCCGTATAGAGGACAGATTAATTGGATTCACTGACGTGCAGAAGCAACTGCAAGAGTTGAAAACAAAGAAGTCACAAGGTCTGACAGGAGTCCCAGTACGATTCTACACAGAGTTCCTCCGGCATTTGCCCCTTACTTAACATGCATTTATCTCGAATATCTCACCTAGCGCAAAGTCCCAAGCGACTGGAAACAAACGGAGGTGACTCCTTTATACAAGAAGGGTGAATTACAAATCAATATCCATAACATCCGTCTGCTACAGGATTCTTGAACGTATTCTCAGTCGAATATAATAAAATTACTTGAAACGGAGCGTCTTCTGTTTACAAATCTGCTCGAATTTAGAAAGCGTCGCAAGTGCAAAGCTCACGTTGCCCTTTTCTCACATGATATACTGCAAACCATGGATGAGGGGTGACAGACAAATTCCATATTCCTAGATTTCCGGAAACAATTTGACACAGTGCTCCATTCTACCTATTAAAGAAGGTTCGAAGACACACAGAAGGCGAGAATAGCTCGAAGACTTCTTAAATAACAGAACTCTGTACGTTGTCCTCGACGGCGAGTGCTCATCACAGACAAAGGCACCGTTTGGAGTGCTCGAGGGAAGCGTGACAGGACCGCTGTTGTTATCTACATACATAAATGATTTGGCGGAGAGGGTGGGCAGCAATCTCCGGTTGTTTGCTGATGATTTTGTGGTGTACGGTAAGCTGTCGTCGTTTAGTGACTGTATGAAGGTACAAGACGACTTGGACAAAATTTCCAGTTGGTGCCATGAATGGCAGCTTGCTCTAAATATAGAAAAATGTAATGGAATCCAGATGACTTGGAAAACAATGTTCGAATACAGCATTGGTAGTGTACTGCCTGACATAGTCGCGTCGATTAAATATCTAGAAGTAACTTTGCAAACCTGAAATGGAACGAGAACGGAAGGACAATAACAGGGAAGGCTAACGATCGAAATAGGTTTGTTGGGAGGAAAGAGTGGTTCATTTGTAAATAGGACTGAGTACAGAACACTAGTGCCGCCCATTCCTCAGTATTGTTCAAGTGTTCGGAATTCGCAACAGGACGGATTAGAGGAAAACATCGAAGCATTTTCGAGGCGATCTCCTAGATTTATTACTGGTAGGTTCGATTCACTAAAGTACTTCTTGAATTCAAATGGGAAGGCGACTGAGAAAATTTAGGGAAATGGATTTTCTAACTGACTGCAGACCGATTCTACTGCCACCAACGTAAATTTCCCGTAATGCTTATAAAGACAAGATGAAGGAGGGCTTGTACACAGGCATACGAGAGAGTGTCTTTTATCTCTCGCACTATTTGCAAGTTGAATGGGAAAGGAAATGGCAAGTAGAAGTAGAGAAGGTACCCTCCGCCACTCACGATATCGCGACTTGTAGAGTATTTACTGCTTGTAGATGTTCGTAGTAGGCCTAACAGAAACCAAGGACTGTACGCGGAAATATTACGGTGCAATTAGACCCAAACCTCAACATCCAAAGTAAAAGCTTCCCACCAGATCCAAATTGTTCTGTACAGTGCACTTATTGTTTGGTAAAACGTTACACCATTTTAAGCGTTGGGTATGTGGGTGTGAGGAGGTGGAGATTTTGTTAAATTAGTAGTTTTTATCAGTTTTTATTAAATATTGCGAATAGTTTAGCGCGAAATGTACCATATACAAAAATAATCTACATTAAATTGCGAACAAAAATGGTTCAGTGCATAATCTTGCTAAAGTTAACCGTTCGAGAGGATGTAAAGGTAGAAATGTTTGGTATTATTTTTAGAATTTTGGATAAATATTCTTTTATACAGGATTGTGTTTGTAAAAGCAAATTGAGATTTTGGTGGCCGGTGGTATGTTAGTGATAAGCCCTTGAAGGAACGACAACCTCACCACCTTCTCAAGGGAAGCTACTTTATAAGGGAAAAGAGGCTTCCACAGGCCTAGGCCATATAAACCTGTGGTACGGAGAAATCCATTCTGAACTTTCTCTGGACAACGCCGCATAAAGAATGAATACCTTTGCAACACAAAAGATTTTGAATTATAAAAATATTATCTGTATAATAATTATGATACATAATTATATAATTTTGATTCATAATATTTTAAAACTGCAGCTTTTGGAGGCTTTTCTTCAAAAAATAAGAGATGTTTGGATGTATATTGCATCATATTTTATTTAAATTTTTGAAGTTCATAAACTGAGTTCAACAGTAATATCGAATAAAAATGTAGAATGTTAAATGCGTCCTTAAATTAATGTAAAGTATTTCATCAGTATTCAGTCCTCATCTAGATGTAGAGGTATGATATTCGTGTCCCTGTTAACACGTCCTAGGACTGAACAATTACTGCATATGCTTGAGCTGTTTAGACCCCTCCTTCTGCACTCACAGTTACTGAAGCATACGTCTTTGCAAGAACAGTATGAGTGAAATTAATTCCCAGGGAGCTGCAGGACGTACTGTTGTAATTGGTCTGAGGTGTTCGCCAGTCTTCTTCCACCCCCACTCGTGTGGATTCTTCTTCTCATTCTGCCACTGCTGCAGCTGGTGGTAGGCTCTTAAGTGAATGCTGCCTGGAAGCTGCTGAAGTGGGGGGAATTGCAGCCAACTTGAGCAATTAATGTATAGGCTGCATGCAGTAGCCTGCAAGTAACGTTGGTAGCCAAAACAATCTAGACCTTTGGTGTTCTTGCCTCCAAATATCGGAAGAAGGAAATGCTTTTCTGTGTTAGAAACTGCACTGGGGTCAACTTTGGGGTCGTTGAAGACTAAAAGTTTCGTCTGAAGAGCATTGTTGACTTGCACTTTCCTACATGGTGTAATTTTTCCCTTCTTGTAGATAGCTGATACAGTGTCACATCCTGCATAGATGGCTAAGAGTACACCTTTCATATTCACAATGCCTCGCTGAATGTCAGAAGTAGTGTACACTTTTTCCTGCTGATTGCCTTTCTTTGGTACCACCATTTTCAATTTCTTCTGTGATGGTGCGTGGACAATCAACACGTCTGTGTCATCAACAGTTAAACAAGCTTCAGCTCCTTTCTTCGCTTCATACATCGCTCTTAAAACTATTAATAAGTCATCATCATTCGATGATTGAACTGTGAACCACATCTTAGCAAGTGCACTATTGTTGTTGTTGTGGTCTTCAGTCCTGAGACTGGTTTGATGCAGCTCTCCATGCTACTCTATCCTGTGCAAGCTGCTTCATCTCCCAGTACCTACTGCAACCTACATCCTTCTGAATCTGCTTAGTGTATTCATCTCTTGGTCTCCCCCTACGATTTTTACCCTCCACGCTGCCCTCCAATACTAAATTGGTGATCCCTTGATGCCTCAGAACATGTCCTACCAACCGATCCCTTCTTCTGGTCAAGTTGTGCCACAAACTTCTCTTCTCCCCAATCCTATTCAATACTTCCTCATTAGTTATGTGATCTACCCACCTAATCTTCTGCATTCTCCTGTAGCACCACATTTCGAAAGCTTCTATTCTCTTCTTATCCAAACTATTTACCGTCCATGTTTCACTTCCATACATGGCTACACTCCATACAAATACTTTCAGAAATGACTTCCTGACACTTAAATCTATACTCGATGTTAACAAATTTCTCTTCTTCAGAAACGCTTTCCTTGCCATTGCCAGTCTACATTTTATATCCTCTCTACTTCGACCATCATCAGTTATTTTGCTCCCCAAATAGCAAAACTCCTTTACTACTTTAATTGTCTCATTTCCTAATCTAATTCCCTCAGCATCACCCGACTTAATTCGACTACATTCCATTATCCTCGTTTTGCTTTTGTTGATGTTCATCTTATATCCTCCTTTCAAGGCACTGTCCATTCCGTTCAACTGCTCTTCCAGGTCCTTTGCTGTCTCTGACAGAATTACAATGTCATCAGCAAACCTCAAGGTTCTTATTTCTTCTCCATGGATTTTAATACCTACTCCGAATTTTTCTTTTGTTTCCTTTACTGCTTGCTCAATATACAGATTGAATAGCATCGGGGAGAGGCTACAACCCTGTCTTACTCCCTTCCCAACCACTGCTTCCCTTTCATGTCCCTCGACTCTTATAACTGTCAACTGGTTTCTGTACAAATTGTAAATAGCCTTTCGCTCCCTGTATTTTACCCCTGCCACCTTTAGAATTTGAAAGAGAGTATTCCAGTCAACATTGTCAAAAGCTTTCTCTAAGTCTACAAATGCTAGAAATGTAGGTTTGCCTATCCTTAATCTTTCTTCTAAGATAAGTCGTAAGGTCAGTATTGCCTCACGTGTTCCAGTATTTCTACGGAATCCAAACTGATCTTCCCCGAGGTCGGCTTCTACTAGTTTTTCCATTCGTCTGTAAAGAATTCGTGTTAGTATTTTGCAGCTGTGGCTTATTAAACTGATTGTTCGGTAAGTTTCACATCTGTCAACACCTGCTTTCTTTGGGATTGGAATTATTATATTCTTCGTGAAGTCTGAGGGTATTTCGCCTGTTTCATACATCTTGCTCACCAGATGGTAGAGTTTTGTCAGGACTGGCTCTCCCAAGGCCGTCAGTAGTTCCAATGGAATGTTGTCTACTCCGGGGGCCTTGTTTCGACTCAGGTCTTTCAGTGCTCTGTCAAACTTTTCACGCAGTATCGTATCTCCCATCTCATCTACATCTACATCCTCTTCCATTTCCATAATATTGTCCTCTAGTACATCGCCCTTGTATAGACCCTCAATATACTCCTTCCACCTTTCTGTTTTTCCTTCCTTGCTTAGAACTGGGTTTCCATCTGAGCTCTTGATGTTCATACAAGTGGTTCTCTTATCTCCAAAGGTCTCTTTAATTTTCCTGTAGGCAGTATCTATCTTACCCCTAGTGAGATAAGCCTCTACATCCTTACATTTGTCCTCTAACCATCCCTGCTTAGCCATTTTGCACTTCCTGTCGATCTCATTTTTGAGACGTTTGTATTCCTTTTTGCCTGCTTCATTTACTGCATTTTTATATTTTCTCCTTTCATCAATTAAATTCAATATTTCTTCTGTTACCCAAGGATTTCTACTAGCCCTGGTCTTTTTACCTACTTGATCCTCTGCTGCCTTCACTACTTCATCCCTCAAAGCTACCCATTCTTCTTCTACTATATTTCTTTCCCCCATTCCTGTCAGTTGTTCCCTTATGCTCTCCCTAAAACTCTGTACAACCTCTGGTTCTTTCAGTTTATCCAGTTCTCATCTCCTTAAATTCCCACCTTTTTGCAGTTTCTTCAGTTTTAATCTACAGGTCATAACCAATAGATTGTGGTCAGAGTCCACATCTGCACCTGGAAATGTCTTACAATTTAAAACCTGGTTCCTAAATCTCTGTCTTACCATTATACACTCCTGGAAATTGAAATAAGAACACCGTGAATTCATTGTCCCAGGAAGGGGAAACTTTATTGACACATTCCTGGGGTCAGATACATCACATGATCACACTGACAGAACCACAGGCACATAGACACAGGCAACAGAGCATGCACAATGTCGGCACTAGTACAGTGTATATCCACCTTTCGCAGCAATGCAGGCTGCTATTCTCCCATGGAGACGACCGTAGAGATGCTGGATGTAGTCCTGTGGAACGGCTTGCCATGCCATTTCCACCTGGCGCCTCAGTTGGACCAGCGTTCGTGCTGGACGTGCAGACCGCGTGAGACGACGTTTCATCCAGTTCCAAACATGCTCAATGGGGGACAGATCCGGAGATCTTGCTGGCCAGGGTAGTTGACTTACACCTTCTAGAGCACGTTGGGTGGCACGGGATACATGCGGACGTGCATTGTCCTGTTGGAACAGCAAGTTCCCTTGCCGGTCTAGGAATGGTACAACAATGGGTTCGATGACGGTTTGGATGTACCGTGCACTATTCAGTGTCCCCTCGACGATCACCAGTGGTGTACGGCCAGTGTAGGAGATCGCTCCCCACACCATGATGCCGGGTGTTGGCCCTGTGTGCCTCGGTCGTATGCAGTCCTGATTGTGGCGCTCACCTGCACGGCGCCAAACACGCATACGACCATCATTGGCACCAAGGCAGAAGCGACTCTCATCGCTGAAGACGACACGTCTCTATTCGTCCCTCCATTCACGCCTGTCGCGACACCACTGGAGGCGGGCTGCACGATGTTGGGGCGTGAGCGGAAGACGGCCTATCGGTGTGCGGGACCGTAGCCCAGCTTCATGGAGACGGTTGCGAATGGTCCTCGCTGATACCCCAGGAGCAACAGTGTCCCTAATTTGCTGGGAAGTGGCGGTGCGGTCCCCTACGGCACTGCGTAGGATCCTACGGTCTTGGCGTGCATCCGTGCGTCGCTGCGGTCCGGTCCCAGGTCGACGGGCACGTGCACCTTCCGCCGACCACTGGCGACAACATCGATGTACTGTGGAGACCTCACGCCCCACGTGTTGAGCAATTCGGCGGTACGTCCACCCGGCCTCCCGCATGCCCACTATACGCCCTCGCTCAAAGTCCGTCAACTGCACATACGGTTCACGTCCACGCTGTCGCGGCATGTTACCAGTGTTAAAGACTGCGATGGAGCTCCGTATGCCACGGCAAACTGGCTGACACTGACGGCGGCGGTGCACAAATGCTGCGCAGCTAGCGCCATTCGACGGCCAACACCGCGGTTCCTGGTGTGTCCGCTGTGCCGTGCGTGTGATCATTGCTTGTACAGCCCTCTCGCAGTGTCCGGAGCAAGTATGGTGGGTCTGACACACCGGTGTCAATGTGTTCTTTTTTCCATTTCCAGGAGTGTATAATCTATCTGATACCCTTTAGTATCTCCAGGGTTCTTCCATGTATACAACCTTCTATCATGATTCTTAAACCAAGTGTTAGGTATAATTAAGTTGTGCTCTGTGCAAAATTCTACCAGGCGGCTTCCTCTTTCATTTCTTAGCCCCAATCCATATTCACCTACTACGTCTCCCTCTCTCCCTTTTCCTACACTCGAATTCCAGACACCCATGACTATTAAATTTTCGTCTCCCTTCACTATCTGAATAATTTCTTTTATATCATCATACATTTCTTCAATTTCTTCGTCATCTGCAGAGCTAGTTGGCATATAAACTTGTACTACTGTAGTAGGCGTGGGCTTCGTGTCTATCTTGGCCACAATAATGCGTTCACTATGCTGTTTGTAGTAGCTTACCCGCATTCTTATTTTCCTATTCATTATTAAACCTACTCCTGCATTACCCCTATTTGACTTTGTGTTCATAACCCTGTAGTCACCTGACCAGAAGTCTTGTTCCTCCTGCCACCGAACTTCACTAATTCCCACTATATCTAACTTTAACCTATCCATTTCCCTTTTTAAATTTTCTAACCCACCTGCCCGATTAAGGGATCTGACATTCCACGCTCCGATCCGTAGAACGCCAGTTTTCTTTCTCCTGATAACGACATCCTCTTGAGTAGTCCCCGCCCGGAGATCCGAATGGGGGACTATTTTACCTCCGGAATATTTTACCCAAGAGGACGCCATCATCATTTAATCACACAGTAAAGCTGCATGCCCCCGGAAAAATTACGGCCGTAGTTTCCCCTTGCTTTCAGCCGTTCGCAGTACCAGCGCAGCAATGCCGTTTTGGTTATTATTACAAGGCCAGATCAGTCAATCATCCAGACTGTTGCCCTTGCAACTACTGAAAAGGCTGCTGCCCCTCTTCAGGAACCACACGTTTGTCTGGCCTCTGAACAGATACCCCTCCGTTGTGGTTGTACCTACGGTACGACCATCTGCACTATAAGGAGAGAAATAAACTTTCTACCTGTATCCTTTTTCATGTGCACTATTGTAGTTTTCAATTTCCAAATGTAGTATTACATGGTTATTGAAATATATGTTGTGTAAAGGAAGTGAATCGCCTGGCTAGATGTGAGAGGGGGCCTAAAGGCCCACAGACTGCCAGATTAAATTAATGAGTGAATAAATAAATAAATCAGAAATTAAAAATATTCATTGTTTCGAAGGGATATAATCTTCCCAGTTACACAGTCGTACCATACGGTCTTAACTTGGCTCCAATAACTATCTGACATTTCTTATAGACACTTAACGTCATCTAATAGGATAGACGAGATTTTGCAGATCCTAAGATTAATCGCGTCCTGCTCCAAGCTTTACTGCTGTATTATCCAACCTAGGCATCTACATTTTTTCGCGCGATTAATCTTCCCTTTATTTAAAATCTTCTATTGTGGTCCACCACTGATATTTGTAATATATTTTACCTCCTCATAGGAGGCCTGTAATCCTACTTTCTCAGCTATCTCTGTTAGTTGATGAATCTTCGTGATTGGTGAATTAATGTTGTTGGAAAATATGGCTAGATCATCAGCTGTGTTTGGGTCCTAGTCTGAATCATTATTCATTTCAGTCCTCTTAGTTGATTCTCTTCCTCCATTGTCGAATGATTTTTTCCAAGATACAATTAAAAAGGAGCGGGGAAACTTCATCGAGTTGTCTGATACCAGTATTGGTTTTGAAAGGGGTCCGAGATGTTGAAACAAGATTCACTTTTGATCCTGTATCGATCACAATCTGTTGAATCATCCACCCCAAATACTTCCATAACGTTCAACAGTGACTCACTGTCAACTGAGTCGTGCGCCTTTTTTATCAATGCATACTATCGCACGGCAGTGCCTTCCAGACGTTTAGTACTTGATAATGTTTATCAACTTGAAAATTTCCTCTAGCCAGAAACTTACTTTCCTGAAATTGGCCTGGTACTTATTAGTCTATTTATAAAAATAAACGTCAATTCAGTTCTGGACTGTTTTGGAGAGCGTCTCCCATAGAACAGGTACTAATATAATATCTCTTCAACTGCTGATAGCCTCCTGAGCCACTATTTTTATGGTGTTGGTGGACTAGGATCGATAGGCACACAGAGGATACCCGACCACCTCTCTGTATCTCCTTCGGCTGGTATGTTCAGAATGTCTTCATTGACCAGCTTCCGGGACTCTGCGACAGTTGATTCCTTTCAAACTGCTATATTATCACTTAGGGCGTCCATGATCTGTTTCATTTCTGTCTTACATGTGTGGATGTGCGTTTGTCGCTATTTTTCCTTGAAGCACGTGGTTGAGGGTTGTTGCAATTTCAGATTAGACTTGAAAATTTGAATGAAATCCCTAAGATTGTTCTTTAGAATATCCTGATCAATACGTTTCATCTGTTGTTTCTAAAATAATGGCTTTGCAAGTCGGATCACAGGGGCTGCGTGCTTCCGACTTTTAGAGAAGGAGTTAAAATCTTCATGTTCCTTCGGAGAGTTTCATTTTTTCAACGAATTTGTTCTGTGTGGGTAATTCTGGTTCGAGGTCTCGTTGCACCATCTACGTATGCGTTTCCGAAATTTCAAGCTTCTTGTATTGTCTATTGTATTGTACTGTCTGTACAGTCCTGAGACTAAAATGTTAGTTGCTGTGGGCACTCTCTCAATACTTGTTAACTGATTTTAAATGTTGCCACATCATTTCTGCATTTGTTCTTTCCAGCTGTTGGAGCCTTTCTGAGAAAAATGAAATTCATTTTAATCCTGGAGAGTTAATTATCTAAATGATACTTGGTACCTATTTGAACTTTAATATTATTAATTTCCTTCATCGCAATCCTAGAATGATGCATGTGGACGATTTTTCATCGTTCGAGTTTCCAAGTGGTTTCCGTGTCTCCTCTTTACTTAGTTTGTGTTTGATATCAACTGAAGACTAAATGTTCGACACAGTTGGAAAAAACCAAACTCAAAATGTCTTGCTCCTTCTGTACCGGTTCATAATTTACTATTATTCCACGTCAGCTTACAGTCGTCGACAAAAATCTTAATATTCTTTGTAGTTATTTTCGCCTTTTCCTTCTCTTGGAGATCCCAAAATTGTTCTTGTTTCTCTGGACTATGGCTGTTGCTCTCACACATGAAGTGGCCGCATGTACACTGAGCAGGGTGTAGCCGCCTCCCGCAGCAAAGAGTGAGTACTGAAAGTTATTTGATACACTTGAAAAGTTCACCACTGCGTTGATAAACGTGTTATTTACAGAGAAATCTGTTCCCAACATTTATATACTCATGTTTATATTCACGATTTCCTTTTTTTTCATAGATCCTATACACTACATTGTCCATAACGCTTTCGTCCTGATAATGTGTGTTTTGAAAACTAGGACTGTGATGTTTTGGTAGTCCAACAAATTGTCAGTCTTTATTGTACACAAAATTTTCGCAATGATTTCACATTTGTGGTAGCGATGTAATATTCGTTTTTCTTTTTCAATTTAGTATTGCTGCCGCAGAACATGCAGGTCCCTCCGACTTCCCTAAACATGTAGTTGCACGCCAACAGGACCCCAAGATATGATTGCACTCCTAACAGTGATGGGTTTCTGTCCACAGTTGCCACGGGGTTAGTGGCTTCTTTTTGATGACTTCCGATTATGTCTGATTCTTAGAGAAATGTGGGTCGGATTTGTTCCTTCCCAGTAGTAGATTCAAAGTATTAAGCAATGAAGCATGGAGTTAGTTTGCTATATACACCTTGGGTATGCATGGTCCTCTTCTGCTTTAAAAACCATTGACTTTTATCATCTATAATCACGAAAAAGGATGCTTTCAAATTGGTGCCAGATGGGGCAGCTGGACCAACTTCTTTCTTATTTTTCTTTTCTTTTTTTTTGGGGGGGGGGATGCGGGGGTTATAGGCAGGGTATAGTTTCATAGTGTTGGGCAGAGATTGTGGGACTGATTGTTTATTTTAATAAAAATTTGGGATAGTAATTTGTTTGTTATAAGTAAAATCTATAATTCATTCTGATTTAGCTAACTTATCTCCACATATTTACAGTTGTTCTTTTGTGATATTTCAGGCGTTGAGTGTAATAAGTATTTTATTTCCCTGATTATCTGGATGTTTCAATGATATGTTGGTCTCTAATGCTACCAGAGGCATCTTTCTTTATCTTAATTTTACATTATCATCATGTTGTACATCGAACATTCCTAAGACTTTAATTGAGCTTTTCATTAAAGTGTGCCGTCATAATATTTTACCACTTTGTTAACTAATTACTTGCTGTTATGGTAGTCTTCCCACTAACATGTTATGTAGGTTTTTCAGCCCAGTGTTTTGTTTACCCATTTGAATAATTTTAACTGTCGCCAAGATAGGAGGACTCTGCAATGTGTGTCTGCATGCATACCACCAAGGCAGGATCCAGTTTGTGGTGTCTGGGGAGTGTGAATTTGTGCAGACTGCGGTTGATGGGCTGTTCTTCCCATAATCCTTCTAAAGGGCTTGTAGTCGGGGCTACCGTACTGAACTAATGGCTAATGGCTTTTCTGTGACAGCAGATCTTTTACAAGACTTTCTGAGAACTTCTGGAAGGGAGCATTATTTTACTTGCTGTTAGCTGAGGGCAGGAAATAATCAAGAATATGCTTACACTCTTTTCCTCTGGTTAACTGGCTGAGAACTTAGACATTTTCGTAAAACCTGTAGGAGCTCGCTAAGTCTAGGAGTTGTCCAACAGCCTTCCATGGTATTGGAAGTCCTGATGGGGAAAGGTAAGTCTGCGAGTTTCGGGTACATCACATTGGTTGGTTACTGACCCGTTGTGATCAGTGGAGTCACTTTAATGGACACAACACCCGTAAGAATTATTTTTTTATAAACAATGTCCAAACTTGCTGCTGTATGACGATCATTTTAATTTATTCCCTTTGGCTATACATTTGATTTGACTAAACTGCCATTAACGAGTGACCTGTTCTACAATGTGGGTGACGTTACTCTCATTATACATTTTTTGTTGTAGTAGGACAGTTTAGTCGAAACAGAATTGTAGAGAAGGGGAATGAAATAGAAACTAATATCACACAGTAGCGAGTCTTGATACTCCTTACAAATATGTCACTTGCTGACTTATTACTACACCGCAGGCCCTATGGAACTTAAACTATAGGGATTAATAACTATGTTTCCTATGTGGAGCTGAGAGATTCTGTTTCATCATTTGTCAGCCTTCGTCATATGTTGGGATTCTATGAGCGTGTAGTTGCTTGGTTGGAAGAGCTCACACAGAAGAGCACGGAGTAATATGGTAGCTGGTGGTGGTGTTCAACAAAGGCAGTGGACTTGTGGCGAGGTCTTGTGGCTGCCGACGAACTCTTTGTTTTGGTGCAAACTTGAGAGAATGGCATATGATTTCCTGTATTGTTGTTGGGTATCACAGTCTTATCGAATGCAGCTGTAGTTACCGACGTGTAATTGGATGTTGATTCAGAGTAGGAACACACTAATCGATGGTGGTTACTTTTATGTAAAAGTGCAGAAAATTCATTAGGTTCAGTGTATAAATACTTCCGATTAAATCTATGAAAAAATACAAAGATTAACTTCGTGTGCTCCGCATGTCTCCCATCTTCATTGTCCAACTTCCTCTCCTCCATTCTCTATAGCCATTTGTATGAAAATGAGGCAACCAGTCTGAAAGTCCTCGTGGTTTCAGAAAATAAGGAAAGTGTATTTAAAACGTACTCCTTGTACGTGGTATCTTTTTTAAAACGTAGGCACCTAATTTTGTGGAGAAAGATTTATTTCGTTTAGTAAACTCTCGCACTCACGCTCGCTCGCGCGCGTACACACACACACACACACACACACACACACACACACACACACACACATGCACACTCAAATTTATCCAACAATTACATAAAGAGTGTAACTTGCTGCGTTGTGTAGTATTTTAAAGGGGGTTCAAAAATATGAATCACCCAGCACCATATTTATAAAAAACATTATATAAATCAGCATTTCTGTACATGCAGAGACAGAAAGAATGCTCAAATTATTTGCTTCCCACATCTAATTGCTGTTAGGCGTCACAAGGTGGACAGCAAACCAGCGGAAAAATATTGACTCACGGCCTGACAATGGTGTTGATGACAAAAATGGTTCAAATGGCTCTGAGCAATATGGGACTTAACATCTGAGGTCATCAGTCTCCTAGAACTTAGAACTACTTAAACCTAACTAACCTAAGGACATCACACACATCCATACCTGAGGCAGGATTCGAACCTGCGACCGTAGCAGTCGCGCGGATCCGGACTGCGCGCCTAGAACCGCTAGACCACCGCGGCCGGCGGTGTTGATGATATTTGGTGGGTATGTAAACTGGCCCAAATAATGCAATACACATTTTTCCACGTTTTTGCCCATTTTCACTTATGGGTAAAAACACAACCCAAATGTAATTTGGTGCATGGTGAAGAATAAAGTGTGTGTCCACGTAGAACTGTATTAACTTTCCTTAATTTTTAGGGAAATTAGGGAAACGGATTTTCTAACTGACTGCAGGCCGATTCTACGGCCGCCAACGTACATTTACCGTAAAGGATATAAAGACAAGATCAAGGAGGGCTTGTACACACGCATATGAGAGAGTGCCTTTTATCCCTCGCACTATTTGCGAGTTCAGTGGGAAAGGAAATGGCAAGTAGAGGTGTACAAGGTACCCTCCGCCACTCACGATATCGCTACTTGTAAAGTATACACCGCATGTAGGTGTTCGTAGTAGGCGTAACAGAGACCCAGGGCTGTACGCGGAAACAGTACGGTGCAATTAGAGCCATACCTCAACATCCAAAGTAAAAATCTCCCTCCAGCTCCAAATTGTTCCAATCAGTCCACATATTCTTTGGAAAAATGTTACACCATTTTAAGCGTCAGGTTTGGTGGGAGGAGTATAGAAGTTGGTAAAGAAGTGCCATATACATAAATAATCTACACCAAAATGCGAACAAACATGGTCCCATGCATAATCTTGCTAAAGTGAACAGTTTCAGAGTTATGCGGGGGGGGGGGGGGGGGGTAGGTGTAAAAGTAGCAATTTTTGCGTATTTTTTAGATTTTGTGGCATAAATATGTCATTATCACTAAGGAAACTAATTTTTCTATATAGGATATTGTTTTATAAAAGCAAATTGCGATTTTAGTGGCCGTTGGTATGTTAGTGATAAGCCCTTGAAGGAACGACAACCTCACCACCTCCTCAAGGGGCGCTACTTTTTAAGGGAAAAGAAGCTTCCACAGGCCTAGGCCATATAAACCTGTGGTACGGAGAAACCCACTCTGAACTTTCTCTGGACAATGCCGCATCAAGAATGAATATCTTTCCAACATTTTTAATGTTTAATTTTAAATTATAAAATATTATCTGTATAATAATTATGATATACAATTATATCATTTTTAATCATATTATCCTTAAAACTACAAATTATGGAGGTTTTTCTTTAGAAAATAGACATATTTGGCCGGATATTGTAACTATATTTTATTAAAATTTTCGAACTGCATAAACTGAGTTCAGTAGTAATATTGAATAAAAATGTAGGGACAACCTTCACTGCCCTCCAAACATTGGGAATGATTCCTACTGCTAAGCTAACCCTGAATAACCTGTTTCAGGAGAGTTAGAAAAATTCCATCTGGGCCAGGTGACTTGAACGGTTGGAAATTGGATTTTATTAAAGTCCATACACTCCTTGGTCGATTCCCAGTCATCTCTTCGAGTGCCTGAGAACCATTGTCTCTCTGGGATCACATTCTGGTCTGTGTTGACCGGCAGAGAATATTGAGTAAAGTGAGTTTTGAGGAGCAGTTTCAGTTAGTATCATGTGCTGTCTTTGTATATTCCGCACCCTCCTTCCATATCGTACGTCCTGGGTTGATTGGTACTCTAGCGAGGATTCTGTGAAGTCTATCATGGGCAGCTGTGCTCTCCACGTCGTCACAGAATGACTTCCAGAATGTCTTCTTTGCTTGTCTGATTTCAAGTTTGTAGTTGACAAGGGCCTCACGATATATAACTCATTGTCCTTTACGTCTCGCAATGTTAAACAGTGTTTGTATCTGTTTTCTTTGAATTTCCAAGTTATTATTCCACCAAGGCACACTCCTATTTGGGCACTTCTTAGTGACTGTGCAGTTGTCGTGATATGAGGTCACAATGGCAGAGGTCTGCTACGTCCTCAAACTCTACTGCATTCCTTATAGAGGTTTCAATTTCCGATAAGCCTAAGTCAATGTCCGTCCTGTATGTTTCCCAGTCTGTTTTCCTGTGATTCCTATAGGTCATGACACTATTAGGGAAAGTAATTCCTGGGGAGCTGTAGGACATACTGTTGTAACTGGTCTGAGGTGTTTGACAATGTTCTTTCACCCGCACTCGATCGCTTTCTTCTTCTCATTGAGCCCCTGCTGCCAGTACGCTGATTGGGAGGGGGGGGGGATGCAGTTAACTTGAACAGTAAACAATGGATGTATAGACTGCTTTGCAACACCCTGCAAGTAACACTGGTAGTGAAGACAATCTAGATCTTTAGTGTTCTTGGCTCTGAACATCGCAAAGAAGGAAATTCTGTCCAGCATCAGTCACTGCACTGGAAACAGATTTGGTATCGTTTAAGACTAGGAGTTTCGTACAAAGAGCGTTGTTGGCTTGCACTTTCCACTTGTTGTAGATAGTTGATACAGTGTTACATCCTGTGATGACGTATATTGCTAAGAGTACACCTTTCATATTCCCAACGCCTCGCTGAACGTCATAAGTAGTCTATAATTTTTCCTGATTGTCTTTCATTGGTACCACGATTTTCAATTTCTTCTCTGATAGTGTGTGGAAAGTCAAGAAGACTAGTAAGCCCATGACATCACCAAGCGAACAAGCTTCAACTCCTTTCTTCGCTTCATCAATCGCTATTGAAAGTGTTAATAAGTTAACATTACCCGATGCTTGATGAACTGTGTGCCACCTCTTTGCATGTGGACTGCAATAAGAGAAACAAGGACGATTTTGTTCTGTCGTTAGTAATAAATTCGCTTTGATTGATATTTACATGGATTGAGTCTTCTACTTTCACGTTCTTCTCAAGTGTATCTCATTGAATGTTTTGTTCTCATTCTGTTTCAAGGCTACTGTTCCAATTTCAAACGCTTTATCACAGTTTACGTTTTCATCTGCTTCAACCCATGCTGACAAGGAAGAGATTTCGGGTGTTTTAGAAAACAGATTGTGTTCCTCAAACCAAGAAATAAACGTTTGCAAGTCCTTGCAGCTTCTTTTCTGCCTTGGCTCTTGTATCTCGAGGTGCTGCTCTGAAGAGACGCTGCACACATCTACATATTCTTCCATTGCTTCACACACCTGAGAACAAACTGGCATGGAGTTGATTCAAGTTGCAGTAGTTGCCGCTGTTATTCCTCTGCCTCCAGTCAATGCACCGACGCTAGTGAAGGATGTCATCGAAACCTGTTCAACGGTAATCACCCCATACTCCAGACCAACGCTTTTCAGAACGTCGAATGGTGAAGTAACCACAATTAACGAACAAATCGTTTTCTGGGCTCATTGAGTTGAGAAGTTCCGGCGAATCTTGTAGGTAAACTTGTGCAGATTTAGCGCAGTTTAAGTGACCAGACGCATGGAAAATGGGGAGCATTTGGTGTACACAGTGAAGGTAAAGGAGAACGTCCCCACTCCTCTCAGCTCTGATATACGTTCGAACAAGTTCAACCATTTCTGTGAAGTGAATCCAAAGTCCTTGTGTCCTTCTTCGTACAATCAGGTTTACATTCTTCTGGGCCTTGCAACCAGGTACCATTCAACCAAAACAAATTAAGTGTTCTGCCTTGTTCGTATGACTTTGGTTTTATTTTCAGGCAAGCCATTTTTGTAGCAATTATTTTACAATCGCCAGATGTGCTTGGGGCTCTGCAAGTTTGCAAATTAAACAGGCCTTGTTTTTCAACAGCATGAGCAGTAACATACTTTAGAGGGAAATTGTCCTCTACCTGAAGAGCGGTTTAGGTGTTATGCAAGCAGTTCCATCCACGACATGAAACGTGCCATGGCCACCCACAGTGCGGACATTGCAGTCTCCATGATCGAAAACAAACTGCACGCATCCGTTCTCAATGTTTATATGTAGGTGTATGAGAGTAGCTGCTCCTAATTATCTGATTTCATAGCGGACATGAACATAAAGGTTACTTATCGATAATGCACTGTCTGCAAATGCTTTTTTTTTTCACAAAAGCCAGTGCTCATTACTCAGATTTAAGATGCTTTTGTTTCATCTCTTATTCTAACGACACAAACAGTGAACTACTAAAGTTAGTTTGTTATTGATTACATGTGACAGAATGACTTTATTCTTAGTCTGCTTTTCTTCGAAGGTGTAGAACGACCGGTTCCATAATTACAGAATTGATACCGAAAGTTAAATTTCCTGCCTCCGGTATGAATTTTTTTTTTCCAAGCATGTTTCCTGCATTCGTATTTCTGATTTCCACACACATTTTCAATCAGAATTAGAATGGATGGTAGTAGCTACAGATTTATATCATATTTATAAATACATCTGAAATATTCATTGTATTTAATTATAATAATTTCGTAGAAAGGAAATACTTAGTATGTACTACACGGAAATGCCCATTAGTCAGTGTACTGCATTTATCTTCATTCTCGGATAACAAATGTCGTTAGGGTAAAGTAAAGACGTCACTGAAATCGCGAGGGCGATAGGCGCAGAGTAAACCAGTCGGTGGATGTCTGTATCTTCCTTGTCGCAGGTCTGGCACAACGGCGTTGCTGCGAGATGCGTGTTGTGCTGGCGTTACGGTGTCGGGCACTTGTCCACATGATAAGGCCATGTAGTCCGCGCCGACGTCGATAAATTAGCGACTGCATTCAAATCACAGTCAACCGTAGGAGATTTGCTTTCGACCACGATCCGTAGCTGCAGAAACATGAGGGTGCAAAGCGCATTCCGAGAGAGAGAGAGAGAGAGAGCAAGTGGCGGAGGAGACTGTTGAAGAGTTGACAGCAGCGGCTTATACAGTGGAAGGTGGCGATTGGAAGACGCCGATGATTGCAGCACCCGGCAGATTCGCGACGTGGTCTGCAGCTGCTGGTTGGCGAACCTCGGTGTAGTCCTGGCCGCTCGCAGCCTACTGTGTCTGTTGGCAGCGGCAAGTGGCAAGCGGCGCTGCAAAGGGGCTGGGCACCGGCGGTGGCAACGAGACGTGTTACTACATGATGCAGCACTTCTACAAATAGTAGTCTTTAGAAACAGCTACTAATATCAGAAACATGCCCTGAAATCACAATCCTTGTGTCGTGAAGAGTTTGTTCCAGCCACTGTTCTCAGTGGATAATGCTTTGACCAGTAAGTACTCAAATGCAACGCCCCAGTAAACTGGAGTTCGCTAACAGTACACACGCTGTTTGACTCTTTGTGCGATCCTCTTCGCGAGACACAAAGAGAACTTCACTCACACGATTCAGAATATAGGCTTTGGAGCTGGCAAATTGCGTACCTCCTTTTCATTGTTTTACAGGAAGCGAATGGAAACTTTGGACTGGGAATTTGAGGATGTCCTTTTAAAGCACTAAATGTTCTTGTGACTGCATCGAAATCTGATGATACTATCGCCCGACCAAATCGACACATTTGACAGAGGTTTCTTCCGCAGGGTGGGAAAATATTGTATTGTAGTTAGATTCCTGGGGTGATAAAAATGAAAGAACAATTTTGAGTTCTGCACGTGAGCATATGGAACTTGTTCATGTGGAGGTCCCAGTACCTTGATGCATCGGGTAAAGCTGTTGGACTTAGATAGCTTTCGAAGTTTAAACAACTTTGTGAGAACATTTTCATACTCTATCTAATACTGCTGAATGACTATGATGTACATCTCCACTTGAGAAGCAATATTATCATGCTGAGTCACTACCACATAATCAGTTTCATTCACCAAGGATCGCCAATGTAATGAAATATGCGTGGTACATATCATTATACCTACAAGATTGACTGCCACATATTGACACTACTGCTTAATTTTGTATAATATTCGCTGCTTGTTGAGTGTATCAGGTGAAGAAATTTCATTCATGTTACGTTTCTCGCGTAACGATACGTTATGTTTTGTACATTTCTTTACAGATTGTCATTATTGTAATGGTTTTTTAACATAACATTTTATTTTCAAGTAACAAAATAAATGTTTGTGAAATTGCCGACTAAAAACAAAGAAATAATTGAAATTAAAATATAAAATTAGAATTTGAAACATAAAACATAGCTAATAAAAAGAAATAAACAGAATGATAATGGACGTTCTGGTTTTTCAAGTAGGTGCCTTGAAAGTATTGCGACAGTGCATTATTTACAACTTATTTTCAAAAATGGCATTTCAGGAACGAGCTTCATTACATGTGGATGGATGCGGTGTGAGAGCTTCTGTACTTTATGTTGTAACGAAAGCCTTCATTTTGCAGTATTAACAAGGTATTCTTGTGGTAATGTAATTTACAAAACCTCAAATTATAACAAAAATTGATTATACTGGCTCGAAGAATGTTAATTACATTTCAAAAATTATATGAACACATTTCTTTTAAATTTTGTGATTTTGAAGATATTCCCTCTAATCCTAAAATGAATCTTTACCTTTTGGGTTTGTTTATACCCCTTAAAAGTGAAAATGGCCCAAAACGTGACAATAACTATACCATTATTTGCACATAATGTATCCACCAAGTTTCATCTTAGAATGTTCCCTTGTGAGTATTTCTACTGCTGAAGAGAGTAAACAATGTTCTTAGTATGTCAAATCTTGTCTGACGTCAAAGTCATTCTAACAGTACAGAAAACCCCCTCAGACCAATTAATTTCCACAAACTTATCAAGTATCACAGCACTTGTTTTCACATTCAACACTTCTGGAAAAGACATTCTAGCTATGCAAAAATTACAGTCTTTATGCTGAGTATAATAATGCTTAAGTCAAATATTACTCTGTTATTTACCACACATATTCATCATACTGGTACCTAAGAAATGACGGTGAACTCTGAAGTAGACCCTTTCCATGCCTAATAACAAGTGGTATAAGAAAAATAGCATAGTAATCCTTATAAATTAGGTGTAAAAGATGTAAACTATAATATCACGATACAGTTATAGGCTCGCAGTGAAAGAAATTAGGCATTCTCGGCGTACTCTTGGAGTAAGAGGCTATTTTTGAGAACCATTTTTAGGAAAGGCGAAGATAACGTGTCTTAGGAAACATAAATCGATGGCAGTTATTGCACATGATTGGATATAGTCGGGGCTAGTTATGAAACAAACTTTTGAAATCGGAAATATGGCTCCATAAAATGTTTATAAGAGGGACTAAGGCTCTCTAGATGTGGAAGTATTTAATTTGAATCCAGTGTTCTTGCAAAGTGTACGAAGTCACTTTAGTCAGCTGTAGTGCCAGTAATCTTAGTGTCGTCGTAACTGCCGTCTGCTTCACATCTGCTGTGTAGCAAGCTACGTAAATTTAAGTATTACCTGTGTTTTTCTTACGTGTCACTTCTTTTTCCATGTGTTTCTGCTCTTAGGAAGCTTTAATTTTCGTGCACTAGTAATAGTGTTCCATAGACCCAGAGACAGTTAGTGCGTATTTTCATTGTTTCCAACAAGAAGTGTCCAGTAACCACAGTTTAGTCAGCTATCAGCCGCCTTTAGTGAATTAGCAGTCTAGTTAAAAGTTGATTAACTCTCTACAGTAAGTTGTTGATTTCTTCGGATGGATAGGATGTGTGACTGATGTGTACGAACGCAGGAGGAGCTGGCCACTGTTCGCGAACAGCTAAACGTGCTGATGGCCACGGCCAGCCGTCTTTTGGCTGTTGCCTCGAAATGTAGCGGTAGTGGGGAGTCTGGTGCGTCGCATGGTACACCCCAGGTGTTACATGCTTCACCCACGGTCCCAGCTGTCGAGACATCTTCGCGGGTACCGTGCGCGTTTGCTCATGTCGGCACCAATGACTCCTGCCGTCTGGGTTGAGAGGTCATCCTCAGTTCATACAAGCGGTTGGCGGAGTTGGTGAAGGCGGAAAGCCTCGCTCGCGGGGTGGAATCTGAGCTAACAATTTGTAGTGTCGTTCCCAGAACCGATCGCGATCGTCTGGTTTGGAGCCGAGTGGCAGGCTTAAACTGGAGGCTCAGACGATTCTGGGGAGATCTGAGATACAAATTTCGCGACCTCCGCTATCGGGTGGAGAAATGTAGGGTCCCCCTGAATAGGTCAGGCGTGCACTACACGCCGGAAGCGGCTACAAGGGTAGCGGAGTACGTGTGGAGTGCAAATGTGGGTTTTTTAAGTTAGAGAATTCCCTCCCTATGCCCGGCAAGACGCCTCCTGAGACGCGACAAGGTACCAGTAGGTAAAAAGCAAGAGGGAATGACAATATTAATCTGCTAATAGTAAACTGCCGGAGCGGCTATAGAAAGGTCATTAATAAACGGTCACAATGTCCACAAAGTACTAGGGGCGGAAAGTCGACTGAAACCAGATGTAAACAGTAATGAAATTCTAAACGCAGATTCGAATGTTTACCGCAGATACAGGATGGACAGTGAAGGGGGAGGCGCGTTTATAGCGTTACGAAGTGCAATAGTATCGAGGGAAAATGACGGAGATCCGAAATGTGAAATAATTTGGATGAAGGTCGCGGTTAAAGCAGGCTCAAACATGGTAACTGGATGTCTGTATAGGCCCCCTGACTCAGCAGCTGTTGTGGCAGAGCACCTGAAGGAAAATTTGGAAAATATTTCGAGTAGATTTCCCGACCATGTTATAGTTCTGGGTGGAGATTTTAATGTGTCAGCTCTAAACTGGGAGACTCAAACGTTTATAACGCGTGGCAGGGACAAAGAATCCAGGAAATTCTTTTAAGTGCATTATCTGAAAACTACCTTGAGCAGTTAAAACAGAGAACCGACTCGTGGCGATAACATATTAGACCTTCCGGTGCAAAACAGACCCGAACTATTTGAAACAGTTATCGCAGAACAGGGAATCAGCGACCATAAAGCGGTTACTGCATCGATGATTTCAGCCGTAAATAGAAATGTTAAAAAAGGTAGAAAGATTTTTCTGTTTAGCAAAAGTGACAAAAAGCAGATTTCAGAGTACCTGACGGCTCAACACAAATGTTTTATCTCAAGTACAGATAGCGTTGAGGATCAGTGGACAAAGTTCAAAAACATCGTACAATATGCGTTAGATGAGTATGTGCCAAGAAAGATCGTAAGAGATGGAAAAGAGCCACAGTGGTACAACAACCGCGCTAGAAAACTGCTGCGAAAGCAAAGGGAACTTCACAGCAAACATAAACATAGCCAAAGCCAAGCAGACAAACAAATATTACACAAAGCGAAATGTAGTGTTAGGAGGGCTGTGCGTGAGGCGTTCAATGAATTCGAAAGTAAAGTTCTATGTACTGACTTGGCGGAAAATCCTAAGAAATTCTGGTCTCATGCCAAGCGGTAGGTGGATCAAAACAAAATGTCCAGACACTCTGTGACCAAAATGGTACTGAAACAGAGGATGACAGACTAAAGGCCGAAACACTAAATGTCTTTTTCCAACGCTGTTTCACAGAGGAACACTGCACCGTAGTTCCTTCTCTACATTGTCGCACAGATGACAAAATGGTAGATATCGAAATAGATGACAGAGGGATAGAAAAACAATTAAAATATCTCAAAAGAGGAAAGGCCGCTGGACCTGATGGGATAACAGTTCGATTTTACACAGAGTAAGCAAAGGAACTTGCCCAATTCTTGCAGCGGTGTATTGTAGGTCTAAAGAAGAGCGTAAGGTTCCAAAAGATTGGAAAAGGGCATAGGTCATCCCCGTTTTCAAGGAGGGACGTCGAACAGATGTGCAGAACTTGAGAAATATATCTCTAACGTCCATCAGTTGTAAAATTTTGGAACACGTCTTATGTTCGAGTATAATGACTTTTCTAGACTAGAAATCTACTCTGTAGGAATCAGCATGGGTTTCGAAAAAGACGATCGTGTGAAACCCAGCTCGTGTTATGCGTCCACGAGACTCAGAGGGCCATAGACACGGGTCCCCAGGTAGATGCCGTGTTTCTTGACTTCCACGAGGCGTTTGATACAGTTTCACACACTCGTTTAATGAACAAAGTAAGAGCATATGGACTATCAGGGCAATTGTGTGCCTGGATTGAAGAGTTCCTAGATAACAGAACGCAGTATGTCATTCTCAATGGAGAGAAGTCTTCCGAAGTAAGAGTGATTTCAGGTGTGCCGCAGGGGAGTGTCGTAGGACCGTTGCTATTCACAACATAAATAAATGACATTGTGGATAACATCGGAAGTTCACTGAGGCTTTTTGCGAATGACGCTGCAGTACATCGAGAGGTTGTAACAATGGAAAATTGTACTGAAATGCAGGAGGATTGACGCATGGTGCAGGGAATGGGAATAGAATCTCAATGTAGACAAGTGTGAGGCGCTGCGAATACACAGAAAGAAAGATCCTTTATCATTTAGCTACAATATAGCAGGTCAGCAACTGGAAGCAGTTAATGCCATAAATTTTCTGGGAGTAGGCATTAGGAGTGATTTAAAATGGAATGACCAAATAAAATTAATCGTCGGTAAAGCAGATGCCAGACTGAGTTCATTGGAAGAATCCTAAGGAAATGCAGTCCGAAAACAAAGGAAGTAGGTTACAGTACACTTGTTCGCCCACTGCTTGAATACTGCTCACCAGTGTCGGATCCGTACCAGATAGGGTTGATAGAAGAGATTGCGAAGATCCAACAGAGTGCAGCGCGCTTCGTTTCAGGATCATTTAGTAATCGCCAAAGCGTTACGGAGATGTTAGATAAACTCCAATAGAAGACTCTGCAAGAGAGACGCTCAGTAGCTCGGTACGAGCTTTTGTTGAAGTTTCGAGAACATACCTTCACCGAGGAGTAAAGCAGTATATTGCTCTCTCCTACGTATAATGATTTGGCAATCCGTATGATAAATACAAGTGGGTAATAACACTGTGATAATTAATTTAGACATTGTGATACACGTTGTCAAACTGCACTCTTTGCACTGCTGGCGTGTTTTTTTAGACATTACATATGTGAAAAAAGATAATGATACATGGAAGCATCCCAGATGTGGAAAATAATTAGTTTTAGTAGTTCACTATAATGTTTGACTGTCTTTGATATCAGAAGAGATTTGCCATGGTGGTGACATTGCTTAGACTTGTCGACAAGTGCAATATAAGTTCTAGCGCCTATGTGAGTCTTATAAAGATGCACGCATTTCATGTTGTGCTGACAGGATGTGAGAGTTGTGGATACGAGGAAGAATACTTCCTCAGTGGTTCAGTACTCTCGAAATATAGAAGCATATTTTACATTGTAAACTGGATAAAACTGCATGCGCTCTACTCTCAGACTAGCTGAGGCTTGTAAAATGCATAGTCATCTGTTTATTCTTGCCGCTGCTTTCCTACCCAACTTTCGAAATGTGACAGGAATTTAGATTTGGGAAGTAATTAATTAGTGCGTTAGTTCAGTCTTTGCAAATACGCAAGTGCTGCTTTATGTAACGTTTGGGGGAAATATGGCAAAAAATTTAGAGCGTTTCTATACCGCTGAGCAACCTTGGAAGTACTATGAAATACTGCAAGTTACACATTTTACGTAAATTTTGGATAAATATGTAGCTATCTATTATATATAATTAATATTGTCATTGCACATTCTGGAATATAAGACCTGTATTTTTTTATACTTTGCGCCGTAACGATTTTAAAATTTGTGTGCTTGACAGCTTCGTTTCCTCCTACTGAACAATCAAATCAGATACAATTCGATTTTAACGGTTACCGTAATAAACGATTAGAGTAAGACACAAATATTAAGAGATTTAAGTCATAAACCAGCGTGCGTAATGCCTAATTTTCAAGCTGTACTAAATAAATTATACCGATCCTCACGTCAGTTGCTACATATAATCTCTGTCGCCGAACATTTATAGCGTGGTCGACGTCCACAGTTCTCACGACCTGGTAGTTTTTTTTTTCAGTTTTTACTTTCTGGCTGGCCACCTCAGCCATAAGTTTAGTCTAATTGAGGAAACCTGTGTTTACTTCCTGTCTGCGAATCCTGTAAACACTGTTCTTTATAGAATGAGATCTTCTCTCAGCAGCGAAGTGTGCGCTGATCTGAAACTTTCTGGCAGATTAAAACTGTGAACCAGACCGAGACTCGAACTCGGGATCTTTGCCTTTCACGGGCAAGTGCTCTACCATCTGAGCTATCCAAGCACTACTCACGACCCCGCCTCACAGCTTCAATTCTGCCAGTACCTCGTCTCGTGCCGTCCAAACTTCACGACGAACCTTGCAGACCTTGCACACTTGGAAGAAAGCCCGGGTTCCCGCGTTCGATTCCCGGCGGGGTCAGGGATTTTCTCTGCCTCGTGATGACTGGGTGTTTTGTGCTGTCCTTGGGTTAGTTAGGTTTAAGTAGTTCTAAGTTCTAGGGTACTGATGACCATAGATGTTCAGTCCCATAGTGCTCAGAGCCATTTGAACCATTTGAAGAAAGGATATTGCGGGGACATGGCTTAGCCACAGCTTCGGGGATGCTTCCAAAATGAGATTTTCACTTTGCAGCGGACTGTGCGCTGATATGAAATTGAAGCACCTGCCCGCAAAAGACAAAAGTCCCAAGTTGGAGTCTCAGTGTGGCACACAGTGTTAATCTACCTGGAAGTTTCACTGTACTTTATGTTTCAGTATTCCAGTTGTTTGTGTATACTTCGAGGCAGAGACTGGGGACCAGCATAGCATTCGCCTAAACGAGCGTGGAGAACCGCCTAAATACCACACTGAGGCTGGGCAGTGAATCAAACCAACATCTGTAAGTCCAGCGTATGGCATGCATTCGTGTCTGGTACAGCTCCCTGCCTTGCATACTAGCTTGCCACACATGAAAACTCTACGAGGACATCTGTAGCTCTGCTGATGTGGAGTCCACATTACACTCACGTTGATTTAGTGCAAGTACACTGTTTCAATCCGGTATTCTTACTCAATGTCTGCTGCTACAGTTCGCTATGATTTCTTTTAGGCCAATGATACAAAAATATTAATTCAGTGTCTATCGCTGTTGTTCTTATGATGCAAAAACCACCAATAAACTACTTTAATTTACTTTAGTGTTTCACTTAATGTGACATTTAAACCGTCAACAACTCTGTGTTTGAAAAGATCGGCCACGGTGTTGTTATAACAGATCTGACACAGATTCAAGGAATCTAAATACTTAAGATGTTCGTCCTCTGTTGGTGCAAAGTGTTTGACATTTACGAGGAAGTAGTGGTTACATGGATTTTTTTTAAATTTTATATCAAAATGTATTCACTATTTCACGTTCTTTCTCTATCTTGCGTTATAGGACTGGTAACTCGTCTACGATAATTACATTTCAAGATTTTTTCCTGTTTCGTCTTTTAAAAGATGGAACTCACACTACTAAACTCATTATCTATGAACCGCTACAGTTTATAAGAGGAAGTATACTAATATGTATTTGTTTACGTTATTTCAAGCTATGCATTATGAATTACGCCCAACACAACAATTACTCTGCGGAATTCGGGATGAGGCTGGCATCAGATAATTCAACCGTTTAACTGAAAGGTTTTTACTACTATTACGGAGACTAAAGTTTTCTCCTTGAAATAAAACAGTTTCAGTGGAAAATTTGAATGTGACGCAACGATTATGTCTTTGATGTAACACCACATCATATTTACTGTCCACTGTGCCTAGTGTAGACGAATTTCTGTTTATATTATTGTTCTACTCACCACTGCTTGCATAACTGAAACGTTCACAATACGTTACCTCTGCAGCTTCTGCGCTGACGGCATCTGCGTGCAGCCCTTCCACCCTCCTGCAGCGGTCCCGGGCGCTGCCAAAATGCCTCAGCACCCATGCCGACACCATCTCTTGCTTCTCCTTCGTATATGTTTCCTGCAACAGAAAAAGACAGTCAGATTAATTCAGAATTACTTTCCCCGTTAATAAAACGTATACCTATCCCAACAAAGACCTTTCCCGTTCTTCTGTTATTTGTCTCGTCTACACTTCCGTCCTGCAACACATGAAGACAGTGCAGTCAGTATAGGGTTAACGAAACGCTAGATCCGTTTAAATAGAAATTTCTCTCTATGCTGAGTGTTAGATCATTGTTGTAAATGGTGGTGTGAATGACGAAAGTACAGAGAATGCGAGCTACAAGTCGTTTGTCCCTGATGATGTTACACAGTTTCAGGAGTGATGGAAACGGATAAATATGTCAATCCGACGCATGGGACTCTCGGCCTGAAACGATACAGTCTAAATTTGCAAGCGAAAATCGTTCCGGTACCTCTGACAGTGGATCACTTCTGCTGGAAATCCTTTACTTTTCATATTTTGGCATTAGGTAATTTGAACCAAAACAACAGAAATATCCAGTAAACAAGGGCTCTGAAATACATACCTAATGAGCTATGAGTTGTTGTTCAGTAGAAGACATGTATTTCACAATAGCAAAGGTTAACAACTGGTCATAGCTCTTCAGGTATGCACTTTAGAGTCCATATTTAATGAACCCGTTTTTTTTATTTATCGATTCTACTTTCTTCCCAAGTACGGACAACGAAGAGCCTGCTGCAGATAGGCGACTGTCACAGACCTCAGAATAATTTTGGCTTATAACTGTCGACACGCTCGTTTACTGGACATGGCCCCCTACCTCACGCTGATACATTTACCCTTTTCTATCAATCCCGAGAGTTTGTAGCATCATTATGAAATCATCCTGTAGACTGTATATTATTCTCCTATTAAGACTTTACCGATAAGTACAATTTCTACACTGCTTGGTGAAAATGTTATGTACCTTGTTTGTTGTTCAACACTTCAGCATCTCTGGTTCTGATTGTTAATATATGAAATGTTGAATGACAAACTAAGTATGTTTATTTTTAACCCATCTTCTTGCATCTGTAACTAATCGAAATGGGCAGTACTCATACAGTCTTTTATTAACGTATGTTCATCTACAATGTGTGTATCAAAGCATCAGGTAAAACGAGAAAGGCATGACACTTGCGAGATTTTACGTTGATTACGCATCTCTCATTATCATTTGACGACTGTTGTTTGTGTATCAACGCACTATATAGAGGAATAAAGACAGGAATTGTATCCTGGTGTGTAACATCCCAGTCCGTCGTTATGTGTAGGAAATAACAACATCTAACTCAAGTCAATCTGTTCTAAAAATGTAGCATTTCTGGTCGACATATGAGAACACATCAATTTGAATGTTACCAGCCAACAGCTAATGCAAGTACAATTTGACCTATGTGATACCCAGAGGGTTTAATGTGGCCAGCGGGCTTTGTGATTTGGAATAACGTAAAGGTAATTGCAACAGCTTACAACCAAGACAAATCTCTGAAGACAGTGGACAGAAGCAGGAAACTGTAGCCATTTTAATTTTCATTGGAGAGGGACATGTCCCAGCTAAAAATATCAAAGGCACATTCCTAAGCCTGTGTAACAGGACAGAGTCGGTGGCTTTCCTGACGAGTGTTACAAATATACAGCACATAGTAAGATCAGAAGTTAATTAGTTACAAAACTAAGTATCCAAGCTATCAAATGTTTTTCTAAGAAAATGTCATATTTGCTAGAAATAATTTAAAAATTATTACTATTCCCCAGTCCCAAGCAAGTATATCGGAAAACTGACCGTAATTTCAAAGCATATTGCAGTCTGAAAACACTTCCTAAACATTTCGAGATGGGGAACCATCTGATTCAATACCAAGTCAGCTGCCATTTTACTGAAGAGATCTGGGCTGTGGATTCTACCTCAAAGTATCCACACTACTCTCTCTGCTACAGAATGAAAAGTATAAAAAGATGATAATTTCAAATTTTCACTTTAACCATTTCCTTAATCGCAGCATATCATTTCTTTCACAGGTAGAGCCAAGGTTAAATCGTGACTCATAGATTACACTGCATAGACAGACAGAGTTACTGTTTACTGCTGTTCTTACTTAAATTAAGCTTTGCTAGGCTTCTGTTGTGATAAGTACAATTAATCGTATATTACAATTTTCCTTCAGGTCAGAAGTGATGCCAAGTACTCTCTACCATTACTCAGTAAACTACTAATCAAACTAGTGAAATGGCTAGTGGACAAGTAGTAGCATCTAACATGTCCTTACAAAGATTTCGTATGTTCTGTACATGTTTCTTTCAATAAATACCGGGATTTTGTAGGCGGCGCTCACTTCTTTAGCCTGCCTGCCAGGTGTCGGCGCTTCTTCAGGATGTACTCTGAAATAAATTAAATATTCTTAGTTTTATTAATTCATAAATTTGAAATAGTTTTACCCAAATTATTCATACAAGGAATTACACATGTAGCAGCAATGGCAAACTGTTATATAGCTATGATTACTTTAATTTGATTAAAACACTTATGTGATTATCTGACATAAATAACTCAAACTCTTTGATACTTGAGTTATTGTTGCAATATGGATTTTGCACATTCTTCATAGCAATTCTTTGAACCTGATTGAACTATTTCCCTACAATCAGAATTCTGAAGAATGAGAATAAATACTCAAGTCCCAGCACACAGCTTCAGAACATAAATTTGGATAAGCCCAAACACCCCTCCCCCACTCCCTCCAACCCTAGAGGTTGGTAGGACATGTCCTGAGGCGTCAAGGGATCACAAATTTAGCATTGGAGGGCAGCGTGGAGGGTAAAAATCGTAGAGGGATACCAAGAGATGAATACACTAAACAGTTTCAGAAGGATGTAGGTTGCAGTAGGTACTGGGAAATGAAGGAGCTTGCACAGTATAGATTAGCATGGAGAGCTGCATCAAACCAGTCTCAGGACTGAAGACCACAACAACAACAACTGAGAAATTATTAGTTGTCTTCCAGCCGACGCGTTAAGCAGCATATAATATTTAATAGTTCCATGTATGTAAATGGCTTTCACTTCGATATTTATATTTAATGCAGATAGTTTCTGGATAATTGAAGCTGTTCATTGGAAAACTTTTTTTTTTTTTGGTAACCACGTGTTTCATCTCACTTACTTGATATTTTCCCTTTGAGAATGCTATATGTCTACATAATCACCTAGAGAGGGACGCCACGGCTTGGAATAGTTTGAGGTAAAGCCATGAAACTTTGTTTTTGAAATGATTTTCACTCAAAGCAATATGTGACCAGAAAGAGGTGGTAAATAAATTTTATATATAATGCAAGTTCTGAGTACAAATTAACAATAATTCCATTTTTCCTTTCACATGGGAAACGTACCATACTCTTAAATTCGTACTAATCATTCTACTAACGACGACCTAAAAGTGAAGATAGTTTTAAGTACAGCTAATGCCGTCCTAATTACCAATTCGGCAATATATAACTGAATGGTTGTAACGCACAACAGAATGGTTAAAGGTGGTTGTATTGTTAAAGTAAACACAGGTTTATTGACTATACAAAGGCAAATCAATGCTGTTGCCAGGCAAAACACTAAGTCGAAAATTTTCATAACAAATTGTGCAGTCGCCCTGCAGCAGATGAAGTGGAAATACGAATGAAACGGTATTTTTTTGTGATTGGTGTTTAATTTCGCACCACACGCGTAAAAGTTTTTATAGTACTGAATGTGTCGAGTTATGGAAAATTGTCTTGTTTAAGTAGTAATCTTCCCACAAGTTTCGTACCAGATTAGAATCCAGAAAAGTGTTGGTAATTGTACAGTGCCGCTCCTTGTTGTTACGACTCACTTAAATTAAGGGTGGACTATAGCTGTGATAACATTGTCGGCCAGTCAGTCACTTTCTGTTACTGAATGCGCAACCTGTGCTTTTGTCCACGTGATTAGCGACATTCATACACTACGAAGATAAGTCTTACATTCTACCAATTCACGTCTTTCAAATATTTATTGTTATATCTATCATGATTATGCAAATCTGGGTAAGAAAAATAACTGGAGTGACTCAGATTGTTTTTTATTCTGATACCAATTCGTTACTATACGCTGAAGCCGTTCAGGATAACTATTTATATGAATTCTCTAGGAACGTCATCATTTACATTGAAGGAATCGCCAAGTGCTTTGTGTTGTTATCTTCGCCAGTGTCCCAATTAACTGAATCACTATGCTCCGTAACAGCAATGCTATGAGAAAAAATAAAAATAAAATAAGAAGAAAAGAATGACCATGAGGCACAGCCCTTCATAACGCCCCCATGTTAAGTAAGAAACGGCAGCGGGCAGCAGCTTTCAACAGCGAGTCATGGTCATCGTTCCGTCTGTGGTCGAAAGGCATCAGCTTCTTATGGACTATGTAATTATCTGGTAGTTAAAACATAATTTTTAAACAAAACTGTCGTCTTTAGGCTTTTTACGACTGTCATTAATTATTGCTAATTTGTTTAATAATTTGAAACCAATCAGTCTGCATGATCCAGGCAATCATAGAAAGTGGGATAATTGGTAGTGGGGGCTCCAACGTTATGCGCATTATGGGGCCCCATAGGTATTTGGCTGACAATATGGGAAAGAAAACCAATGTGAACTCCTTGTGCATACCGACTGGAGTCATTCCAGGTATGGAAATGGTCCTCACGGACGCCATGAACAGCACAGGGTGCAGTCAACTGCAGGTGGTTGCTCGCATCGGTACCAATGATGTGTGACACTTTGGGTCAGGAGAGATTCTCTCTGGTTTCGAGCGGCTGTGTGGCGTGGACTGGGCGTTTTCTTTTTTAGGTTAGAGGGTCTCGGAAAAACAAAAGAAGGGCTTCAGTCACACAGGGTGCAGGCCGAACACTGGAAGAACGTAGATACTGGAACCGTTGGCATAACAGTTGTAAGTTGTCGTAGCTGTGTTGGGAAAATACCAGAGCTCCAAGCGCTAATAGAAAGCACTGATGCTCAAATCTTTAAAGGCACTGAAAGATTGCTAAAGTCGGATATAAGCTCAGGCGAAATGTTTCCGAAGAACCTAACGGTGTTCCGAAAGGATGTGCTAAACACGGTTGATGGTGGCGTGTTTGTTCCTGTTAGAAGTTGTTTAACCTGTCGCGAAACTGAAGCAGATACTTCCTGTGAATTAGTATGGACAGAGGTCATTGTTGACAACCGGAATAAAATAATAATAGGATCCTTTACCTACCTACCAATTTAGATGATACAGTTTCTAAAAGGTTCAAAGAAAACTTGAGTTTGATTTCAAACACGTACCCGACTCATACGGTAACAGTTGCTGTTGACTTTAATTTACCCTCGATATGTTGTCGAAATTCCGAAGGTGTGCATAAAATATCATCGGAAATTGTGCCAAACGCATTCTCTGAAAATTATTTCGAGCAGTTAGTTCATGAGACCACGCGAATAGTAAACGGTTGTGAAAACATATTTGACCTCTTAGCAACAAATAATTGTGAGTTAATAACGAGCATCAAATCCGATATAGGGATTTCACATTGAGTTACTACACACAGCCTTCCGAAAAGCCTTCATAAAAGAAGACGAAGTAAATATTCCAGAATTCGAATCGAGAACAGCTGCCAACATGAGTAACGTATAAGTAAATATCCTCGGAGTAGTGAAGCAACACAAATCACTTAATAAAAGCAAGAATTCTCGTCCATACTGTATACCCATTAGATTCCTTTTGGAGTATGCTGATGCATTAGCTCCATACTTAACAACCGTATACAACCATTCGCTCGACGAAAGATCCGTACTCAAAGACTGGAAAGTTCAGAACACACCAATATTCAAGAAAGGTAGTAGCAGTAAACCACTAAATTGCAGGCCTATGTCGTTAACGTCGATAGGCAGCAGGATTTTGGAACATATAGTGTGTTCAAACATTATGAATTACCTCGAAGAAAACAGTCTATTGACACACAGTCAACAAGGGTTTAGAAAACATCGTTCCTGTGAAACCCATCTAGCTCTTTATCACATGAAGTGTTGAGTGCTATTGAGAAGGGATTTCAGATCGATTCCGTATTTGTGGATTTCCGGAAGTCTTTTAACACTGTACCACACAAGCGGATTGTAGCGAAATTGCGTGCTTATGGAATATCGTCTGTTATGTGACTGGAATTGTGATTTCCTGCCAGAGAGGTCACAGTTCGTAGTAACTGACAGAAAGTCACCGAGTAAAACAGAAGTGATTACTGGCGATCCCCAAGGTAGTGTTATAGACCCTTTGCTGTTCTTTATTTATATAAACGATTTGGAGACAATCTGAGGAACCGTCTTAGGTTGTTTACAGAGAACGGCTAATAAAATCGTCGGAAGTACAAAACATATTGCAAAACATTTTTTGAAAAGAAATGTTTCAAGCAATGAGTTAGTTAGAGCAAAACAGGACTTAAGTAGAGTTAAGTAATACGATAATCCTGAGTATAAAGATGTATGTAAAAATAGGAAATCTTCAGGAAAATTTAAATGAAGCAAAGAGGAACAGGAAACATCTATTAGTCCCTCGCTTCAGGATGTGACTGACCAGATTAGTAGCAACAACGTCAAAGTTAATCCCGAGATGAATAAGTTAAGTACTAGTGTATAAGACTGAATAACTAAGGCACACAGATAGGTAGTAGAGAATGTGAAAAATGCTAAACTTTTAGTATCTTAAGGCAGTTTTAATCAGAATAAAATCAGCACTAAGCGAAAACATGATGGTGGTATTCGGAGATGCGTGTCTTCCACTCCATGTAGTAGTACAGATAGTGTGCTGATAGTGGATCGAAGGAAATCTGAGAAGGATCATTGGGATTTTCACCCACCTGTAGTAAAAGTAAGACTCAGCGTGGTGAGTTTGTTCGCGTAGTGGAACTAAAACTGGTAATGAGAGGCAGTAGTAACCATTTTCCTACATTCGAACCTGTAGGTTGTGTGCATCTCTTAATTTTTCTTAAAGCGTTTACAGGTAATGTGGTAATAATAGAAGTGTGGCGTTAAATTTAAATGTATTTTCAACTGTTCATCAATTAATTAATGCTTTTAAAGCAAAATATTCGTCATAGAGTATCCAACGCAAACTAAGACTAGAGAAGTTTGGCAAACAGAAATAGAATGAGAGCTGGGGAGGCTACCGCAAATTTTATGAACTACCATTCAAATGAAGTAAACGAGTTGCATCTCGTCGAAGAACTTGTTACTCGACTACCAGATGGTGTTTGAGAATGACTGATAGAGGAGAGAGGGACTCAGGTCCGACCGCTCTTGGAAATATTAGATCAGTTACATTATGTGAACTGATGTAAACAGGAAACGGAGCAGGGGGACTTAATTGGGTGTCTGTAAAGTACATATTTAAGTCTGGTTGGTTTCATGGTCGGCCACTGCCAGATTATACTCGCTGTGGAATTGCGGAATTAACGCGACTTTTCTATTTAACAGGCGAAATTATCAGTTTAAAGTTCTACCATTTGGATTGAATTGTGTGTATCAGAATTCATTCAATTATTAGAGCTTTCCTTAGGAGATTAATTATTAAGTAATGTATTTGTATATGTTGATGATGTATTAGTAGTATCTAGAACATGGAAGAAACACACAGAAAGGTTATTTAAAAGTGGAAGATCTCAAGGAATTTTTGGGAAACATTGTAAGTCAGGAGTCAACATTACCTAACCCAAGGTAACTGTGGGCAATTAAACGTTGTCGTTTCCCTAGAAGTAGGTTACAGCTGAAGGCTTTTCTAGGTTTTACAGAAGGAATATTGCTGATAATATAATGAACTGTGTGCACCTTAATATGTTCTTATAAATGACCACACCTTGGAGAGGGGATGAGAGTTGTCAACAAGAGTCCTATGCTTTGGTACGAGAACTTAATAATCCTAGATTGTTCGGGCATCCGGGTTTGACCAAAGAGTTTTGTGTGGATGCAGATGCGTAAGGATTTTGATTGGATTGTCAGGTGATCAAGGAAACGGTAAATGACGGAAGAACAGTGACGTTAGCATTTGCCAGTCGTATGTTAACCAGCTGTGAGTGGAATTACTCATTTACTGAAAAGGATACTTTAGCAGTAGCAACGGCTATGAAAAAGTTTAGGTATATGTCCTATGGGAGAAAGATTGGATTTCATTCTGTACAAAGGCCATTGATATTTTTAAGGACAAGGAAGCTTTTGCACAGTCGCTTGATGCGACGGTTTCTTTTTCATCAGGAGTGTGATTTAGAAATACGATGTATTATAGGAAAGGACAATTGTGCGTCAGATGCTCTATCTCGCCTGTCTGTGGAATGGAAAGCGAATGGAGTTGTGAACTGGGGAAGGAGTTCAGTTTCCACAGTTCGTCATTTAGAATATGAGAAAGAGTTAGAGGCATTACTGAAAAATCTTAGTAGAGAACAAAAGAAGGATAAGAATCTTACAAAAATCAAGGAAGGGTGACAGGTAGGGAAACCTGTGAAGGGGAAGTGGATTTGCTGTAATGACGTTTTAGTCGTTAGCAACTTACCACAACCTTTTACACGAAGCATTGCAGTGCCAACGGAATCTTAACAGAGTTTATGGGTATTTTGGTATAAACAAGTATATATTTCACACTTATGTAACTATTATTTTGCATGCAAAGATTAAGAGTAGGATAGCTAGGAAGGAGTAGAAAACTTGTTAGATGTGCCAATATACGAAAATTAAGAAGCAGAAAGATAAAGTGCAGTCTGTTGCAGTAGTACCCATGGGTTTGTGTGAGATATTTCAGCAGTTGATATTCTAGGACTATTGTCAATAGAGGTTAGTGGAGAGATTTTTGTTGTGCATGTATTGGAGGTTTAGTCCTAATTTGTGAAATTGTGTCAAGTGAAGGTGGCGGCCAGTAATACGATTATGCATATCCTGGAGAGTCGTATTTCCCTATCGTAGGGACACCATCGCGCCTCTTGTCAGACAATGAAGTGCAATTTGTGTCTTACGAATTTCAAGAGTTCTTGAAACAGAACAAAGTAAAAGAATTGTTAATAGCCAAACGTCACCCAAATCGCATCCTTGAGCCAGCAATATCCGCTTAATTGGGAGGCCTGGACATACTTGTTGTGCGAAGAGGCGTTTGGCTTGGCCTAAATTTATTCGAGAATTTGAGAGGGTACTGAAAGATAAACCTCCTGCTACTATTGTAGTGGCGCCTAGAGGGATAACAGAAGGCAAGATACAAATGTATCGTCTTTTTGACAAGATTAAGTATCCACCTGTAATACCTAGCTTCAGATATAAAGTAATTAAGTGTGTAGATAAAATTTAAAGAAGAGTGCTGAAACCAGAAGAGGAAGATTTGGAAGAAAAGGGCAAGAAAACCCTAACAGGATAGGAGATTTAGTGCTATGAGGAGGATATTATAAAAGCAAGAAATTAAATAATAATATGAAAAAGTGTTTCTACCTGTCTGAATGTCCATTTATTGTCTAAAGTAGTATTCATGCTACGGCAGTAGTGCTGAAAGAAGTTAATAATGATAAGAAAGTAGGGAAACGTAATTTTCGCCATATTAAGAAGCCCTTGGTGGCTAATGTTGCTAAAAGTAATGTTAAACGTAATTTTGTGGGAAATACTTGTACCTTGCGCTGTGGTAAGAATGTGCAAAGGTCAAGGAAAGGCAGAAAGTCTATACTTGGCGCATGTGTAGCTACAGCTGTTTGTGGTCTGTAGATTAAAGAAAAGTCATTAAAACTTCACCAAAGAAAATAATTGTAGCGCCAGAGATAGACTTACAAAAACGTTTGGTAGCTAGCCTCTGGTGCTGTGAATTAATACTTCGAGCTTTAGAACGACATTGGGGAAGGTTCTATGTATGTGGTTATTGGTTGATTACCAATTCCTTACTAAACTCAAGATTGTAGGAGGCTTAGATGACTGGTCTGGTGGGGACACAAAAGGTGATCCACGACTGTTTTATGAATAAAAGTGTTGGAAGTTTCTGATGTGGAAGCTATCGAAATGCTGCACAGAATTAATTTCTTTTTTCTTTCGGGGAGGGGGGTTAGGGTGGGGGTCAGTCCTGTTCCGTTTTAGAAGACGAAACAACAGTGATTGATGATCCTCGACTAAGAGGTATTTTATTTTTTAAAATGGGATCCTTTATGGAGAAGTAAGGGAACATTCGTCACAATCCTTCGTCAAACAACACGCAGTTCTCTCGCTTTATATTAGTAAAGCAATGGCTAATTATTGAAAATAAAACAAACCCGTTTTCTAAACTAGAAATTTGGTTCCCTACCTACTCAAACCTTAACCCTAAAATGAACCCATTAAAGACTGGAACGTCACAATATGCAATGTAGTATTAATGTGAAATGTTACTATGTACCTAAGGAAGAAAGAGTTATTACAAAATATAGCTAAGATTCCTTCTATAACAACACAAAACAGAGATTCTTTTTATTTTTCTCGAAATCATTCTAATAACTTCACCTGCGACTAATTATATTCATAAACGTCAGCAAGGTGATAGTTATTTGGTACTGTCGTTCGGGATACAGTTCTAAAAGATTATTTTATCGTTGAGTCACGACGACAGAAATACTAACTATCAATAATGAAAGTAGTTGATTTTTGTATCATAAATAATATGAAGTAATAATCACAAGAAAATAGTATTGATATTTTTGAAAGAAAGGAACTATAGGAAAGACACATTTTTAGTTATCTTAAATGTGTGAGGAGAACGGCCGTTGCTGTAATCACTGAGCTTGTCGCTGGTATTGTTAAAACTGTGTTGAATACAATGAACATTTATGCTCTAAGATGGCGTACTTGTTTTATTCAAAGAAATAAATTGAAGTTAAACACAGAAAAACATTTAAGACATTCTTGTGAGAGGAGGGATAACGTACAACTTCAAGATATTTATTTCTACATACGACTCACAAAGCAGCGAAAGCAGTCGTTCCATTTAATTATTAATAAAATTCGAGCTGTAGCAAACACTACTGTGGTGTGTTCACGAATGCTCTGATTATCTATCTAAATAAACTACGTGAATAATTAAACGGAAAGTTACGTTAACACATTCGTGGACGAAAATATGTTTATTTTTCTGTCACATATGACACCCACTGGACAGGGAGATCCTATTGCCCTTTTATGGGCTTGTAAAACAAATGTACTTTTGGTTTCACCACCTGAGGTCACTGCAGCACTATTAATATAAAACCCAAGTACCTAAAATAATTTGTGACTATTAAAGGTGGCTGTTGAAATATCCTCGTGTGATTAGACTCTGGTATTAACTGAGAAATAGTAATTCTCTATATATTTTTTTTTTTTTTTTACTTCCGACTGGAATGAACAGCACACTTGAATTGAAGCGCGTATTGGAATGGTTCATAAAAGAAAGACGGCTGATGAGTCGTTAAATTAATACTCCTAAATTTGCAATAATCATTAAGTCCAGAGAGATGATAAATAAACTACATATGGATTTTTTCTGTGAATAAACAGCAGCTACTGGCTCGTAGGACTACACTGTTGTATTCTGTAAAACGTACTCTTGGGACAGAACTCAATAAAAGCATAAATAATCTACATCCTGAATCGTGATACTGTGCCTTGGGCTCGTGCTAATCCCTATTTCGTGGTATTCCGCGCTGTGTGTGTTGTTGAATGTGATAGACTACTGGGGCCAAAAGAATAGCTAAGGTATTCCGCTCGTCCTCTACTAAATAAAAAAGCTTTGAGTGATTGTTAGGAGTAAACACTCTACGAGTGTTACGAGTACATACTCTATAATCACACGGCCAGTGGTGTTCGGAAACGCGTTTACCTTAGTGGCCAGTCCATCTGGACCAAAAGGGTAGCTGTCTCCTTTGCCTATGGTCTAACAGATTCACCGAGACCTAATAGCCATCTAACAGGGTATTTATTTTCCGAAGCAGTTTCCAAAAAGATCCGTCAATAACGGCAGTGAGAGGATAGTAATGTTGCACACTATCACATCAAATCACCCTGGTAAGGCACAAACCGAAGGGTTGGTTTCATCGACGCCTTTATGACACACCCTGAGACCATTTTGTGTCGATTCTCAGCGTAGGGACGTCTGAAATATTTTCCCGGCCACCCGTCAGCAAACCGCGTGATTGCAGCTCTGGGTGTTCCGGTTCTGACGGCTATCGCAGACGCTTCAATAGACGGGGTGAAATTTGGGTAAGAGGGTGTGTGTCACCCTCCCCATCTTGTGGCGCGTCCACGGTGGCACGGGGCAGAACTGTGGTGACTCTTTGGTGCCAACGTGACGTCATTAATCCAACTGACAGCTCACTGGAACGTCTGAACTGTGGCCTTCTTTCAGCGTTGTCAACACTTAGCTGTTTCAAAATGGATCAAATACCTCTAAGCACTATGGGACCTAACATCTGAGGTCATCAGTGCCCTAGACGTAGAACTACTTAAACCTTAATAACGTAAGGAAATCACACACATCCATGCCCGAGGCAGGACTCGAAACTGCGACCGCAGCAGCAGCGCGGCTCCGGTCTGAAGGACCTATAACCGCTCGGCCACAGCGGCTGACTGACGAGCTTCTATTGCGGTAAAGTTATATTAACGAATAATGGTTCTGCAATAAAGCTGGTATTAGTCGAATGTGCATTTAGCGAAAAGAACTCAAATCATTGTCTTAACCCTCGCAATACCAAGGATACATAGGAGTCGGGGCACATTATGCCCACCATTTGGAAATATTGTTACCTTGTCATTTACACTAAATTTTAAAATTTTGAAAAAATGTTAACGGTTTTTAACGAATTATTCTTCCAGATCCCATGTTTTAATTCTTCAGTTAAAGTTAACACAAAAATTTAAGCGTTAAGTGTAGAAGTTACTTCCCTGATGAGTGTTGTACTCAGTATTTCCAGGTTCAGGACTTCACTTACACATCAACATCTCTTTAAGTAGTAAGTTGTCAGTAAAATTCAAATTTGCGTTTCTTAAATATTTTTTTTCCTTGGACGTAAAGTACTCCGACGTCCCGTTGGTATTACACATTACTCTAGGTGTGTTGCTGTTGGTACGAGTATGCTCACGTTGCGGTCTCTACTTACACATCATTATGTCTTCAAAAACTGTGTTGTTGATATAGGACAAAAATAAATAACGAATTTCATTTTTTTTCATTATGTCTTGCGATGGGCATTAAGCACGACCCACGCCCCAACCTTGACAATGCGCGCTATGAAAATGCATTGGTATTAATAAAGCTAAGTTTCTCAATAAATGAGTATTTTCATTTGGTCGGTAGCCAGTTGAAAGTGACAGTTGTGATTATGTAATTTTTTTCGTTTTATTACCAAAGACATGTTCGTACCTTTTTAGAAATGCAGAAGTGAGTTCGTTGTGTTGGTCAGGCAGAGAATGGGGAAAAAGAGATTTATTTAATCTATTGCCGCGCCATTCATAAATATTTTCAGAGTACCCAGATGTGATTACATGTTTTCCTTATCTGTTTGTATGAGAGGAGCTTAGCAAGTTCATTGTTAAATCCTACCCTATACCATAGGTTCCTATAGACAGGATAGAGGCAGAAATAGAAAAGATATTACGGCAGCTTGTCACTGAACCTACGGTTAATTCTTACAATAGTCCGTAGTTAAATGTCCCAAAGAAAAGAGTCAGAGTTCTATCGTCCACTGACATGAGATATGTTATTGGCAGATGGGGTTGCACGTGCCATGTCCGAAATATACGTCATCTTTACGTAATGCCTCTCGCCATCAATCCGACAAATTGCCGTTCGGACTTACTGTGAGTTCGGCTGCGCCAATTAGAGGTTAGCAAGATTTAAGAAAGAGTGTAACAACGTATCTTTATTATATCCTGATAGCAGAAAAATACCTGGGACTGGCTAATTGATCTACTGCATTTAATTTTTTCTCTGCCCACTGACAATGCGTCGTTAAGTTTGATAGTCGTCTTTGTCTCATGTGTGCAGCGTCATATCACAGTACAGTGTGTGATATTCGGTGCACAGCGCTCACGTGACACATCTACGTTTAGAAGTAACTGATTCACTGTAATTACTCCAGCCAAGCTTTTATGGTCTAAATTTTCTCTTTGAAGTGTTTATTGTTTAGTGTGGCGACAGGGATCTTCCTAAAACTGACTGGTTGGGAATGCATCATAACAACTGAAAAACTGTGCAGGTTTGATCTGTCAGTTCTTGTTTGGCCAAATTGTTGTAAACGCTTTATGAACTTGAATACTTTAGCTACTCCATGTGTTGGCGCACAAACGGGTAAAAATGCTCCGTGGAGTTGGGATGCCTAGGTGCAAACTGAATTCACTTGTGTGAAACAGGTTCTTCTTGCGGCTCCTTTCCTAATATTACTTGGTTTGAGTAAGGATTTTTCACTCTCTTTGAACAGTTATATAACAGGCCTTACTGCAGAGCTGTTTGCAGAATTTGATGTTTGATGATTTTATGTGTCATCTAACGATTTCTTTGGGAGCTGAATGCTCAAATATGTGAATCTTACAATTCAGTTATTGAATTGGAAGGGGCTTTGTCAATTTCGTTGTTATTGGTCGATTAAGTGGCCAAAGTATCCATACACAACAGAGCATTATAATTTTTCATGAGTAAAATCAGGTGGGTCCTATAACTGATTTGATTTCAGTGCTACTAAAATTTTGTAAAAAGAAAATATTATAGCCAGTGTCGTCTGGGGTTGGTCTCTAGGGGTGAATAATGAATGTAAGGGCAATCATTATGAGAATAGATTAGTTTTCTTTTATTTGTAGGCATTTATTTTTGAATTTTTTCTCATGGTCACTTGCCTGTATTGGTAAGGCATGGGACAAGGATCCTTCCTGGAAGGAAGTGAAATTGAAGTGGATGGATCGCTTCACTACTGTGATTTGGCAATAATAGATTGTTGAAAGTGACATTTTCTTTATGATAAAGGATATTGGTGATTTTTATAGGGTTGATTTTATACCATCTTTGTAATACATGCTTCTTTGTTATGATAGGGAGGCGAATCTGAAAGCCAGAGCTTTTGGCAATCTTGTTAGAGAGGTAAAGCTACTACCAGTATCTCATCATGGTCCAATGTTTCCTGTCATTCCTTCAAAGCTAAAGTAGGTCGCTGTGGTCGATCTATTTGGTCCACTGCCGAGGAATACTAAGAATGTCTCATATCTCTTTGTAGCGGTATAGCTGAAGTAAAAGTTTGTGTCATTGACACCTCGTAGGCAATCCACTAATATGTCTGCCACATTAGTTTTAGTTAAACATTTTATAAAGCAGTTTGGCATGTTCAAAAGGCCGTTTCGGTCAGCAGACTACATTTGTTGTGACAAATAAGAGAGTTAACATTGTAAAGATGGAAAATTAGACCCGTTTTAATGTTATAGAATAACCTTGCTTCATACTCATTGGTACGGGTTATGAAAGCCTTTGAGTAATTACTGCGGGCCACAACCTTTTATTTAAATAACAATGTAGCGCACAGTACCGCCGTTGTTATCCACCCTTGTATAGACCCTCATATCGTACAGGCTTTTGTTTGTTTTGGATAGAACAGCTTAGTATCGGTTAGACTGTCAGAGAGAGATCACCTCGAGTTTCTGCTGGTAATAAGCCAAGTACACCATTCGATTGTTACATATTTTTACGAGCTTCGAACGGTACCGACTTCAGTAATGGAAAGGATGTGAGCTGAGTTGGTGACCCTTCGCTCACAGCTCCAGGCATTGTTGGCTTCTGTCAGACAGCTTGAGGCTGCTGCCAAGAGCCATCACTGTGGGGGTTTAGACGTGGGGATTAGAGAGACATAGAGCATGTCCCATGTGTGCCCTGATCGTCCACTGCTGTGGCTTCCGCAAGTACTGCCTACACCGAGGCTGACACCTCACCTGTGGTCAAGTGGGAGATAATTTCAAAGTCTGGCAGGCAGCAAAGGACTTTCCGATGGGCCGGTTATAGGTCCTGCTCAGTTCGTTTGACAGACAGGTTTCGGGCGTTATCTATGGGTGACGAAGTCTCTGAGCTGAATGCAGTCGTCCACCCTGCTCCAGAGGAAGCTTCTCGGCCCACAAGATGTGGGTATTCACAGAGCGTGGGTTTGCTGGTAGTTGGGAGCTCCAAAGCTAAACGCATAATGGTGCCCCTTACGAACATGGCTGGCAAGGAGGGGAAGGAAGCCAGTGTGCACTCTGTGTGCATAGCGTTGGAGAATTCCGATTGTGGAAAGGGTGCTTCAGGATGTCATGAAAAGTGCAGGGTGCAGCCAACTGCAGGTGGTGGCCCATGTAGGTACCAATGACGTGTGTCGCTTTGGATTGGAGGAGATTCACTTTGGTTTTGGACAGCTAGCGGAATTGGTAAAGACTGCCAGTCTTGCTTGTGAGATTAAGGCGGAGCTCACAATCTACTGCATCGTCAATAGAACCGAATGTAGTCCTTTGGTGTAGATCCGAGTGGAGGGTCTAAATCAGTGGCTGACCATATAGGCTGCAGATACCATGACTTGCGCCATCGGGGTGGGTTTCCTGGTCTGCTTAGGGGGGTAGGAAGTCAAACGGGCCGACTTTGAGGAGGAGAGGCACCACAGGACATTTTAATTTGCACTGTCTATACTTTTACAAATAAATTCATAAAACTTTGTCAGCATGTTACTCTGTTTGTACCACGAGTCCAAAGTAAGCTGACACACAGCACAGTAGCTGTGTCAAAAGCCAAAACGGCTTTTCCCGTCAGCCTCCATCCTAACGCCAGCAGATTTATGCCAACACTAGTGAGAGCACACGAAAACGTAGTACACACTTCTTTAAACAGATGGTGCATAGTCGCAGAGTTGTTACCATGAGCTGTAGAACACCGTCTAGATGGTCTGCCCCTCCCATATGTGGCCAGATCTCAGATGATGTGAAAGCACTATGATATTCAGTAAACAAATGGCGTGATGCACCATTGGCAGTTATTAAAATAACTGCTAGTATCAGAGGAGTGGGTATTACAATAACTATTACTTCTCAGTAACAATTTATTTCTATGACATAATTTTTTTGCCACTTCTATAACTGAGTCACACAATTGAATGGTGGTGTTGTTGTACATATGTACAATTTCTTAACAAATTGTCCTATCTATGTCACAAATATGTCAGGGACATGAATGTGTTGGTTACACAGAAAACAACAATGAAGCTGTGTGCCACAATTAGTAATAAAATTCCAAATGAAATGCTTCACTACATAGTCACGTCTGGTAAGAAAAACTTGCAGAGCACAGGATTTTGAGTGAAAATTTTTAAGCTTATTTATCCAAGTATTTTTGGAAGTCTTCCTTGACTTCTTAACGAATCTCATAGCCGAAATGATAAAAGACGACCAGAACGAACAAAAGTGGGGGTAAAATTAAAAGCTATGTGTCGCCACAGTAGTTTTGAGGTGAAGAAATGTATGGCAAGTGAGGGTATTTGGGAGAGAACTTCAAAATACTGGTAGACCTCTGCTATAGCATAATACAGGGCGTATCCAGAAAGTGAGTTGCCCGATGATTCCTTTAAAGCAGATTTTTTACACGGAAAAATTGCGCATGCGCAGCAGATCTATGACGTGACAATCAAATGTGGGCCAGACAGGTCCCACCTGGCGCCAGTACCGCAGCAGCAGTGCGCCGGAATGGCGTCTCCTACTCTTTCTCCCGCCACCTGCGAGGTTCGGTCGGTGATAAGATTCCTCAATGCACAAAGCACAGCGCTCGTCTAAATCAATCATCATGCTTTGTCAGGTTTACAGGCTTTTCTCTGAAGGTCGTCAATATGACCATGATTAAGAGTGCAGTGGGCGACCGTCCCTCATCAACGATAACCTGGTTGAGATGGTGCAGCAGCTCATACTGGAGAAAAAATTGTCGCTAAGCACCAGCTGTTCGAGAAACTGTGTTCAGGTGGCTGCCGAAATACCTGACACCCGAGCCCACAATACGCTACTCCAAAGCGGTACTAACATTTCTGCAGGGGTATCCTCCAGAGGATCATCACGGGCGATAGCAAGTGGATTTCTCCCTTGATCCCGGAAACCAAGCAGCAGTCAACGCATTGACATCACGGTGGATCTCCGGTGAAAACGAAATTCAAACAGATTGTGTCGGTCAAGAAACTGATGTGGAGGGCGTTCTGAGACAGGAAGGGCATTCTGCTCATTGACTTCCTGCCCAGAGATGGGAGAGATTGTGGTGACAGTTATTTGTACGTATTGTTTTCAGAAAATGGTTCAAATGGCTCTAAGTACTATGGGACTTAACATATGAGGTCGTCAATCGCCAGATTTAGAACTACTTAAACCTAACTAACCTAAGGACATCACACACATCCATGTCCGAGGAAGGATTCGAACCTGCGACCGGAGCGGTTGCGCGGTTACAAACTGAAGTGCCTAGAACCGCTCGGCCACTGCGGCCGGCCTATCTCAGCACTCAGTAAATATTTATCCAATATAAAATGCATCAGCAATGGCTAAAGTAAATAAAATGTAACTTAGAGACACAGGACGGCGAAAACGAAGAGTACCTCTGTGGTCCCAGAGAGAGAGAGAGAGAGAGAGAGAGAGAGAGAGACGTCACTTTTCTATAGAGAATGGTAGAACGAAGATGTAAGTTACTGGTTAACTACCTAGATGAAGGAGACTAGTATCTTGTAGGGAGCATTTCTATCAGTCACCGCTCAGAAGATCCAGCGTGAAGCCAACCACAATTCTCCCACATGGAGAATGGAAGATTGTAGTCTTCCTCATTTTCTGAGAAGGAGGTGAACTTCCTCTCAGCAGTCTGATGGAACACCTGAAAAGCAATAGTGGCAGCAAGGAAGTGTTCTGCTAAAACCTGAGCCATGTCATCTGGCGTGGTCACCGAGAGCCCGTTACTTGACATGACCGTAAGGGGATGTGTACTACTACTCTTGCCCGAAATCCGAAATCCATCTTATTGATTCCCAAACTTGCGCAGTGGAAGTGGTCTGATTAATGGAAGTCGTTAATTCCCTCCAGGAAGCCCTCTTCCCTTCTTTTATCACTTGCCTCGCATGTGCTCTCGCAGATCTGCTGCACGAAGATTTTCTGTAGTTGGACCATGTTTGAAATTCAACAGAGCTGTTCGTCTGGCCCTGTCTGCCAATCGACAGTCGTCATTCCATCGAGGTACAGGCCATCGTCTGAGGTGGTTAGTAGACTTGGAGATGGATTTTGCTGCAGCCCGTTGGATCTCACAAGTGAAACTGGCCACCGTCTTCTGTGCCCAATCCTTTTGTTGAGAAATAGCCTGTCGATTGTACTGCAAGCAATTTGCCCTTGTTATCACACATCTGCATGGTCCCCTGTCAGCCACCATCCTAGTCGTCAGATGGAGCCACACTGGGAAGTGGTCACTAGAATGTGAATCTGTACCCACTTCGCACTGAAATGAGTCTGCTGTAGCTGGGGAAAAAACTAAGATAATGGATGAAAAAGACCCTGTAGCTACAGAAAAGTGTGCCATCTCACCTGCGTTCAGAAGGCAGATAATCTCAGAATGGACAAATCAGTCGATCATCCGACCCCTGTAGCAAGTGGTGGACGAGCCCCACAATACATTGTGTGCATTGAAGTCCACCACAAGGCGGAATGGGCATGGATGTGCCCAAAGACTTCTGCCAGTGCGTCTGCATTCAAAGTTTCATTGGTGGTAAGGTACAAAGAACACCCTGTGATATATAAGGGTGTGAGAACTTTCAGGGGATTTGCTAGTATGGTCGTGGTAAGAGGAACAAAAGAGAAGTGTCATCTGGTATCAACTGAAACAGCCACTCCACCTTTAGCCCTGTCTCCAGTAGTATCGTCCTTCCTGTATGTGTGGTAATGCAGGTGTGCAGGTGACTTTAAGATGCATTTATTGTAAGCAGATGGACAACGGTTTCTCCTGGACCTGGAGCTGTAATTCTTCCAAATGTGAGCGATATCCTCTCAAAATCCATTGTAATATGCAAGTCCCTGAGAAACCAGTGTTTAGCGATGGATGTTCTTAGCTTTTTCTCTCAGAGGCGGTTATTTACCGCAGAGGTCAGGGAGAACGTTAGCCGGTTCCCTGCTTTCTGTTCTTCTCACTGGAAGTCCGTAAGAGCACAGTCCCATCAGTGAGGGAGAGAGCTCGACCATCAGAAGATTTAACTACCGCTTTCTTCGACTTGGAGCTACTTTTTGAAAAACATTTTTCTTTACTGATGGTAGGAGGTGGTTGCCTGGGTTGCGAGAACAGCTTTGTTGGATTATGATGTTGGGTAGTGGTATGTGGCTTAGGTGGTAAGCCCATTGCTGATGGCTTCCGAACGACTTCAGTTTCAAGTGGAGCTTTCCCCCCACAGGTACATTGGCAAGAGAATGTGCTCGTACTTGAATCTGTGGTCTCAGTTTGTGTGGAGCCATCACACTTAAGGGCTGATGCAAAAGAAGTAGTTTTGAGTTTTCCTTCTCTCGTTGTAACCTCACTCTTTCTGCACCATACTGCGTGATCCCCAGAGCAGTTTACACATTTCAGTGTGTAGAAGAATTACCTGATTCCTCAGCTGAGCCTCCACAATTGCCACACGAAGCCCTCCAGTTACATCCCATAGTGGTATTTCCAAAGTTTGACATTTGTAGCATCATATTAGGTTAGAAACAAACAGGCGAACCCTAAGGCGGATATAGCCTGCAAGGGTATGTTCAGTTAGTTCCGGAATAGTAAACGTTAGATTGAATGTTGCCGGTTTTTCCAACTTGCCATAGTTTTGCACTTTCGTGGCGACCATATTTTTCCATTCTTCACGTAACTGTGCGGGATTCACCTCCATTAGATCGGAGCAGGTAACCACGCCATTACAAAAGTTAAGAGTATTATGCAAGTCAGACTCCACTGGGTAGTCACCTAAGGCCTTACATCCCAGGAGCTTAGATATTTTGGTAGAATTAGTACCTTCGACTGGAAGTGTTCCTGTTCCATTACAATGTTGTTTGATTCTTTTTAGAGACTCAGCAATATCTTCCAGTGCCTTTTGAACATATAAACGGTTTCCCCAGTTTGCTTGATTACAATCGAAGTGTTATGACACACTAATGCCCTGTTACTATGGTTGTGAGACTTTTCCGGAGGACTGACCAACTGGGCGCTCTGTGATGAGTGGGTGTAGGTACCACCTGATGGTACATCCATCCTGTCAGTAGCAGCAGCTTAATGAGACCGTTCCATGGGGATTCCACGAGGTGCTAGGGAAACAACCATCAACCCAGGCAGAACTTACGGATTCGTTGTTGTTCCACAGAGAGGAAGTGTTGTGAAATACTTTTGAAAAGTTTTCCGAAAATATGTCGAGCATCTAGTTCGAGAGTCCGTACGTAATGGGAGCGTTTCAAATCTTGTAGCTATGAACAAACTTGACCTTATCGACTGTGCCTGTATAGAGACAGGAAATGGTGATCATAATATCATAGCAACGATGGTTGTCAATGTATACAAATCAATCACAAGAAGACTAGGGGAATATTTTTGATAGAAAGAGCAGATAAGCAGTTGTTAGCATCCTGGTTAAGCGTGGATTTAACATAAAACGTAAATATTTATCTAATAAAATATATTACAGCCATAGTTATTAATGTAAACATCTAAAATTGTTCATGTGTAAGGAAAGAGCTGTATTTTAATGGAATAATATAAAAGACGATGCATTCATATTTTGTCAAAGTTTTGAATTTTTAATTCTTATTGTTGTCTTTTAAACAAAAAGCCTTAAGCCAAATTCTAATCATGCAACGAATTTGAAAATGTTATTGTAGTGTGCTGAGAAAGTTATAAGATCACGTAATTACAATTATTAAGTTATGGTACAAATTGTATTATTAATGATTATGAATTTTGCACATCCAAAATTAGGATTTTTTTTTACACAGAATCCTACAAAAATGAGGAGTAATCGCAGGATATCGTATATTTTCGTTCCAACGAGACAGAAGCATGTTTAGAACACCTCCTGAAAATTTCATAGCATTAGCGCATATATTTATTTGAGAAAAGGCTTGTAATAGTGCAAGAAACGCAAAACCGAGATAATGGCCCCGAAATATTTTCTTCTCATACCTCTACATGTAAATACCTTACCTCAATTTTAAAATCCTCCATACTGACAGTCCTCATCCTCCAGGTATCTCTTCTCTCCCCTTGTAGTCTGCCTGCCCTGCGTTTATAGGCAAGACAAAGACCTGCCAGCTTTCTTGACGCTGCTCCTACCTATGATACAAAATACTTCTGTTGTAAACACCCCTGCATCTATACCAAATCCCTTCAGCACGTCAATTCCACCAATATTGCCGTCATTAAAACATAAAACTCCATCATTGACACCGGTTTCTTGTACTTCAAGATCACAGAATGTCCTTTTGAGTATCTAATCCAATTAAAGTACTGAGGTTTTCATTTGGATTCTGTGTCATTCCATGGAGAGACTTCCACACTAAACCAGGATTTGCAAGAAACCTGAATGTGGACTTAGTTGCATTTACAACAGGTTCTGGTAATCATTTTTATCGTGAATACGTCTCATTTCTTCTGCTGTACTTACATGTTATCTTTCAGACATAGATTATGCATTGGTGTTTGGTCAGTGGATAGTGTGTGGAAAAAAAAGCTGCCCACACAGCACGTCTCATTACCTCTAAATTCTTTGTGTTTTTCCTGATTGCTCCTGCCCGCATAGAACGTTTCATTGCCTCAAATTGTTTGTGTTTTCCTGATAACTCACCCGCAGAATAGCTGAAGAGAATCAATTTCTTTCAGAGTAAACTTGCATTTTCCGGCTAGTGGTTTTCCATCCGCAATCACTTCAAAACGTAAATAAAACACATGCATGAAACATATCAGGCAAAGATATAGATGTCAGTCAAAGGAATCGAAAGAAAGTAGCCTTTACAGTCACAAAAATTTCGTTGAAGCAAGCAGTTTCCCAAATGACGGAAAAGGTGGTAGTGTCTGTCAGTGCAGGGTTAAACCGTTTAATATTTTACAGGCATTTCTAATCCTGCAATCACTATAAAATTCACACTCTGCATAGACTAATCTCTGTAGATTAAGAAAACAATGTTTTGGAAAAATGGATTTTTGGACCGAAATCTATTACATCTCCCCTTGAACAATAAATGGACATAATTTATTTCCGGTATGATATGCGTCATTTTAAATTAAATAATAAAAAAGGGCGACGCAAGGAGCAACACGCGAGGGTGGGGAGTGGAGGGCTGAGCGATGTAAACGTACAAGGGCAGCAGCGTTCACAGTCACACACACACACAGTCCCTTATTGTCTAAACTAAATAATGTTTCCATCAGATTGAACAGTTACATTTATCAGAATCATTAAATGATCAAGAAGCAATCAAAATTCAACTGATTACTGAGCCATAATACAAACATTAATTATTTATGCAAGGCAGTCCTATACCCCTAGAATGATGTCAATAATCACAACTGAAGAGTTGTATAATCACAAATTCTGAATTTTAACCAAACTCTGGTTGCAGTAATCTCACACCCAATATGGGTTTATTAGTAATGGTCATGATTAGTTAGTCAGACTTTAGACGACTGAAAATTTGAAATCAACTTCAGTTACAATACTTGGCAGTGACAGTAATAATTACTTATAACCAAATGGGGCCCACCATGAACGAGGGAACTTGCCGTTGATGGGGAGGCTTGTGTGCCTCAGCGATACAGATAGCCGTACTGTAGGTGCAACCAGGGTGGAGGGGTATCTGTTGAGAGGCCAGACAAACATGTGGTTCCTGAAGAGGGGCAGCAGCCTTTACTGTAGTTGCAGGGGCAACAATCTGCATAACTGACTGATCTGGCCTGGTAACATTAAGCAAAACGGCTTGCCATGCTGGTACTGTGAACGGCTGAAAGCAAGGGGAAACTACAGCCGTAATTTTTCCCAAAGGCATGCAGCTTTACTGTACTGTTAAATGATGATGGCGTCCTCTCGGGTAAAATATTTCGGAGGTGAAATAGTCCCCCATTCGAGTCTCTGGGAGGGGACTATTCAGGTGGACGCCATTATCAGGAGAAACAAAACTGGCGTTCTACGGATCGGAGCGTGGAAATTCATATCCCTTAATCGTGCAGGTATGTTAGAAAATTTAAAAAAAGAAATGGATTGGTTACAGTTAGATATAGTGGGAATTAATGAAGTTCGGTGACAGGGGGAAAAGAACGTCTGGTCAGGTGAATACAGAGTTAAAAATACAAAATCAAATAGGAGTAATGCAGGAGTAAGTTTAATAATGAATAAAAACATAGGAACGCGGATAAGCTGCTACGAACAGCATAGTGAACGCATTATTGTAGCCAAAATAGACACGGAGCCCACACCCACCAGAATAGTACAAGTTTATCTGCCAAATAGTCCACAGATGATGAAGAGACTGAAGAGATGTATGATGAGATAAAATAAATTATTCAGATAGTGCAGGGAGACGAAAATTTAATAGTCATGGTGGACTGGAATTTGACAGTAGAAAAAGTTAGAGAAGGAATAGTTGTAGGTGAATATGGACTAGGGGAAAGGAATGACAGAGGAAGCCTTCTGGTGCAATTCTGCACAGAGCATAACTTGATCATCGCTAACACTTAGTTTAACAATCATGAAAGAATACTGAATGTGTGGAAGGGACCTGGAGACATAGGAAGATTCCAGATTGATTATATAATAGTAAGACATTTCGGAACTAGGTTTTAAATTTTACAGCATACGCAGGGGCAGATGTGGACTCTGACCATAATTTATTGGTTATGAACTGAAGATTAAAATAGGAGTAACTCCAAAAAGGCATAAATTTAAGGGTATGGATATGAATCAACTGAAAGAAATAGAGGATATAGAGTTTCAGAAGGAGCATTGTGGAACGATTCACAAGAACTGGAGAAAGGAATACAGTAGAAAAATGGGTAGCTTTCACAGATGAAGTCGTGAAGGCAGCAGAGAATGAAGAGGATAAAACCCCAAGGGCTTGTGGAAACCCTTGGGTAACAGAAGAAATACTGAATTTTATCGATGAAAGGAGAAAATATAAAAATGCAATAACTGAATTAGGCAAAATGGAATACAAACGTCTAAAAAACGAGATCAACAGGAAGCGCAAAATGGCAAAGCAGCAATGGCTAGAGGACAAATGTAAAGTGTAGAAGTATATATCATTAGGGGTAAGGTAGATGCTGCCTAAAGGATTATTATCAAGAGACCTTTAGAGAAAAGAGGACCACCTGTTGAATATCAAGATCTCTGATGGAAAACCAGTCCTAAGCAAAGAAGAGAAAGCAGAAAGGTGGTGGGAGTATTTAGATGGTCTATACAAGGGTGTTGTACTTGAAGCCAGTTTTATGAAAATGGAAGCGGACAGAGATGA